>NC_090649.1:222607533-222822123 GCF_040937935.1 Hyperolius riggenbachi | reverse complement strand
AATGTTTAATAAAAAAAAAAAAAAAATACAATAAAGAAAAATGTAAATATTTACCTAAGGGTCTAAACTTTTTAAATATCAATGTAAAGATGAAATTTTTCTATTTTTTTTTTTTTTTATTTTAAACTTGTAAATAGTGATAGATGCAAATTTAAATGCAAATTTTCATGCAAATTCGCGTTCCTGTATAAGGATGTGAATTTAACTATATCAGTGCCTGTGTGCTCTCGAAACCTTTGAAGCGGAGGCACAAAACCTCCGCTCTAGATTCAGGGAGAGAGGGTACCGTGACTCTCACCTGAAACAAGCGTACAAACGGGCTCGTCAGAGTGATCGGGATCGTATGATCAACTCCAGCCATCATCAAAAAAGTAGATCGAGCGAGGTGACTCGGTTCTGCACTAGATTTTGCTCCCAACATAATATAATTAGGGGAGATTCTTAAACGTCACTGGTACATTCTACGGAATGACCCCAAATTGAACCAGATCGTACCCGAAACTCCAAATTTATCCTTCAGAAGGGCTCCGTCCCTCCGTGACTCACTTGTGAGGAGTCATTTCTCCACAACTGAACAGAATGGTAGGCACTGTAAGGTTACTGGTACCTACAGATGTGGAGGATGTTCGATATGTCGCTATATGCTAGTGGGTAGAGATGTCGTGTTACCAGATGGCAGGCGATGGACCTTAGCACATTTTGTTAATTGTGATACTATTTTTGTAGTTTACCTCCTAACTTGCCCCTGTGGTGCATTCTATGTGGGCAAGACTGGGAGGGAACTCAGGAGAAGGATTGTTGAACACGCCACTAATATTACTGCTAAAAATAAGGAATCATCGGCCTGGACGTCGGTAGCACGACATTTCAAAACCTATCATGATGGTCGATCAGATGGCTTAAGAGTAGTAGGTTTGGATAGGGTACATAGAACTATACGAGGAGGCAATTGTGATCGATTAACCCTCTAAAAGGAGGCACGGTGGATTTATGACCTAAGGGCCACCTCTCCACCAGGATTGAATGAAACTCAAAGTTACTCTTCATTCCTGCCACTGTGATGCTAGCTGCTATTTCTATCCCCTCTGAGACCTGAGTACCATCAGTCTTGGGGATCTCTCTTGAGTGTGGACGTGATTCACCTGCTGGTGCTATTGTTTGCCACATGTCCCCCATTTTTATGATTATTTCTATGTAGTTCTATAGGTCTTTCGACCTAATTCCGCTATTGGGCGGTGTTTGGATCTGTTCCAACTTCCCTATATATAGCGTCAGTTATATAGTGCAGTGTTTCCCAACCAGTGTGCCGCGGCACACTGGTGTTCCATGGGAGGTTATCAGGTGTGCCGTGACAGGAGGCGAGGTGACGTCATAAGTATGTGGGAAGGTGGCAGGCAATGCGTGCACAGTGTGCGTGCACAGTATTAGCAGGCAGCGCTGAGTGGACGCCAACGCACATATCGGGCTCGCCGAAACATGGAAACTACATTTGCCTAGTTCCGCCTCCTGGCTCTCCTATTGGCTGATGCGGCGCCGGCGAGAGTCAAATTGGAGGACGGAAAGCGTAAGTGGGGTTGGCACAGCAGTTAGTTGTGTGACAGCACACGGTGTTAGGCCTCAGGATGGGTCCCGCACGCGCTCCCATGAGACTCCCCCGGTCCCCTCTGTGACACCTTCCACATCCGACCTACAGGACGGCGGCAGGCCGGGCTACATAGTTAGCCCAGAGTAGCAAGTACACTGCCAGCAGTTAGCAGCTACACTGGACTAACTGCTGGCTACACTGGGCTAACTGTACTTGCTATACTGGGCTAACTGTACTTGCTGTACTGTGGTAACTATACTTGCTATACTGGGCTAACTGTACTTGCTGTACTGTGGTAACTATACTTGCTATACTGGGCTAACTGTACTTGCTGTACTGTGGTAACTATACTTGCTATACTGGGCTAACTGTATTTGCTGTACTGGGGTAACTACTATACTAACTATTGGGGGTAACTATACTTAAAATTGGGGAAAGGGGGGTGCTGCTGCCGCCACTAACCACGCCCCCAACCACGCCCCCAGGGTGCCCCAGAGAAAAGTTTGGTCGCGATAGTGTTCCCCGGGCTCAAAAAGGTTGGGAAACACTGATATAGTGGTCACGTTTACATATTATTCACATACATATTTAAATAGTTACAACAGTTTTTCTTTTTGACAATAGTTGTTGATTTAACATTTATATACATTGTTGTGTGCACTGACCTCTGCTCCTGTGTGCCCTGCCCCCTTCCCGCCGCGTCTGCACACTATCCGCCAGGCTTGCGGAATCTGCCGTGGTGGACGTGGCTTGTCGCGGCGGGTTGGTGATTGGCTGCACGGCATGATTAGAGGCTCAGCGAGAATGAGTGAGTTAGCAACGCCCCTTCCTCGGAAGTGGAAACCGGCGAAACATGTCAGGTCTGGCGTGTTCTTGCTGATGGATTCAGGCCGACCGGTGGGTTCTCTCCTTCCCCCCTCCAGCTCTGGCTGCTCATCCCTGCACATGAGGACCATAGTCTCGGACTTGTGGGAATATGTTTACAGCAGCAGCACTGGGATTACATTAGCGATGGACACCATCTAGCTGCATAGCATCTGCGAGGCGGCATCCATGTTTATGGATCTGGACACAGGTGACACATGTGACTTTCTACCCCCGCTGTGATGGTGCTCAGGAGCCCGCACAGCTGAATTGTACAGATCGGATCAGCTGGTCGATACACGGTACAGAAACGTACCATGTATCCCCAGCATTACTCTATTGTTACTGGCAACTAGTGTTGGGCGAACAGTGTTCGCCGCTGTTCGGGTTCTGCAGAACATCACCCTGTTCGGGTGATGTTCGAGTTCGGCCGAACACCTCATGGTGTTCGGCCTTTTAGTTCGGGCGATAGATGTTGTCCTGACAAGTGGAAACAGGCTAATTAACTTGTATTGGTTATGCGATTCTGCGTGCAGAAAACGCATACAATGCAGATTCGTGATAATGGAAACTGGCCTTAAAGAGAGCCAAAGGTGGGTTTCTGCAATTCATATAGGACAAAGAGGCACATTTTGGGCTTGAGTCACAAAGCGGTGCTAACTGTTAGCACGCCTGTGAAAACCCCCTTAGCACGTCTAAACAAGCTTTTCGCGCATAAAACTTTACGCGCGCAAAACTTTATGCGCGTAAAACTTTACGCGCGTACTGCACAGAGCACAGGGCGCACCGTGCCAAGTGCCCATTAAAGCCTATGGGACTTAGCGCGCGTAAAACTTTGCGCGCGTAAAACTTTGCGCGCGCAAAGTTAGCGCACGATCTGATTGAGAAATCCGGTGCTAACCTACTTAGCACCCTGGTTAGCGCGTCTAAAGACTTTAGACGTGCTAAGTAGATTAGCACCGCTTTGTGAATCAAGCCCTTTGTATATTATCACCAGCCTCTGTGTCCTTCTACTGTGTCCCCCATTATAAAAACCGTCACGCAAGCGACACACAGATTGTCGCTAGATGGCTGTTTACATTGATGCTGCCACTGTCTGCGGCTGCCCGCCGCCTGTATATCACGGCTCCCTGCCTTGTCCATAGTACATACCTGACTTGAGTTTGTTAGTGGAAATGCAAAAACGCATGCAGATGCGATTTGCGCACGTTTTAACATATGTTAGTAAGTATGCGAATTTAAACATGTCAGTGCCTGTGTGCTTTTAGGGCCCGTTTCCACTACAGCGAATCTGCATGCGTTTTATGTATGCAGATTCACATACCTAATAATAAATGTTAAAGCACACAGGCCCTAATATAGTTAAATTCGCATCCTTATACAGGAACGCAAAAACGCATGCAAATTCGTATGAAAACTTGCATACAAATTTGCAAGCGCATGTTAATTCGTTTATGCGTTTTCCGCGTTTATGCGAAATCGCACTGCACTAGTCCAAAAAGGCCCTTACATTGAATTTATGCGAAAACGTACGCGAATTTGCATGGAAAATTCACATAGCAAAAGCGCATGTTAATTTCCTATTAATTATGATGGCTCTGCTGTGCAGATTTTTGTTGTCCTGACAAGTGGAAACAGGCTAATTAACTTGTATTGGTTATGCCAATCTGCGTGCAGAAATCTGCAGCAAAAAAACGAAAGCGAATTTGCGTACGTTTTTGCATATGTTAGTATGTATGTGAATTTAACCATGTCAGTACCTGTGTGCTTTTAGGGCCCGTTTACACTACAGGGAATCTGCATGCGTTTTATGTATGCAGATGCGCATACCTAATAATAAATGTAAAAGCACACAGGCATTGATATAGTTAAATTCGTATCCTTATACAGGAACGCGAAAACGCGTGCGAATTTGCATGCAAATTTGTATTCGTTTATGCTTTTTCCACATAGAAATCGCACCACAGTAGTCGAAACGGCCCTTACATTGATTTTATGCGAAAATGTACACGCATTTGCATGGAAAATTGGCATAGCGAAAACGCATGCGAATTTCCTATTAATTACATTGCGTGCACAAGGCGGTGTGTGAATTCTGATGGCTCTGCTGTGCAGATAATTACTGTACAAAAAAACACTGTGTTGTCCTGACAAGTAGAAACAGGCTAATTAACTTGTATTGGTTACGCGAATCTGTGTGCAGAAAATGCATGCAGATTCGCGATAATGGAAAGGGGCCCTAAAGAGAGCCAAAGGTGGGTTTCTGCAATTCATATAGGACAAAGAGGCACATTTTGTATATTATCACCAGCCTCTGTGTCCTTATACTGTGCCCCCAGCCCCCCCCCCCCCCCATGCTCTGCTGTACCCCTTATAAAAACCGTCACGCTAGCGACACACAGATTGTCGCTAGATGGCTGTTTACATTGATGCTGCCACTCTCTGTGGCTCCCCGTATATCATGGCTCTCCGCCTTGTCCATAGTCCATACCTGACTTGAGTCCTGGGATGGGCTGTCTGAGGGCAGAGGAGGTGTGGCCTGTGAGATGGAAAGGCTGCCAGGCTTAATACAGTCAGAAGGAGGCGGGGCTATGCAAATCATTTGATCTGTCCCATGATGAGGCATTGCGCTGGCCAACTTTGATTATGAGGAGCCTTATTTTCTAATTAACGTTACATATTTAGATGCAGAACTTTGCTAATGAATCTATGTAGCCAGACGATTGTAAAATTATTGTCTTTGTGTGGGGTATGTTGTTGTCACCATAACTTGAATGATAAATGCGACTTTGACTTTATAAACAAATTGAGCCTATTTATATACATGTGGATGTGTGAGGGGGTCTCAGCTGTTCCTGATGACAAGGTGTACTATCTCTGATGTATACCAGCTCTTCCTACAAAAGTCCGGCCAGGCGTGTAATAATTCATAATCTTCAGTATTGAGGGCAGATGTATGTACACCCAGGTTGTCGGGGACCACATCCACCATTTTGTTATACTGTCAAATAATAGACGTAGGGCTCGTTTCCACTATAGCGAATCCGCATGCGGATTCGCACAGCCAATACAAGTGGATGGGACTGTTTCCACTTGTGCGTCGTGCGGGAGCGTTTTGGTGTGCGGGGGAAATCTGCACGGCAGAGCCGTCAGATTTCGCGTGCGGCTGGAATGCGTGCGATTCGCCCGCAATGCTTTTAATAGGGAAATCGCATGCGGCTTTGTCATGCGTTTTTTCCCGCGATTTCGCATGGAATGTAATGTAAATTTACACAGGCAGTGACATGATTAAAATCGCCTGTTACTTAGCCATGCGAAATCGCAGGGAAAAACGCATGCAGAAACGCATCCGCATGCGATTTCGTCCGCGGTGGAATCCAGGCGATTCCGCACCGCAATAGTGGAAACGAGCCCTAAGTAGAGTATACCAGCGTAGTGGGTATAGGCATACTGTAAGGGCCCATTTCCACTTGTGCAATGCGAGTTTGTTATCGAAAATGCAGAAGCGAATTTGCTTATGTTTTCGCACATGTTAGTAAGTCTGCGAATTTTAACCATGTCAGTACCTGTGTGCTTTTAGGGCCGTTTCCACTACAGCGAATCTGCATGTGTTTTATGCATGCAGATTCGCATACCTAATAATAAATGTAAGAGCACACAGGCACTGATATAGTTAAATTCACATCCTTACACAGAAACGCGAAAACGCATGCGAATTCGCATGAAAATTTGCATTTAAATTTGCATGCGCATGTGAATTCGTTTATGCGTTTTCCACATAGAAATTGCACCGCACTCGTCGAAACGGCCCTTACATTGATTTTATGCAAAAACGTACGCTTATTTGCATGGCAAATTTGCATCGCGAAAACGCATGCGAATTTCCTATTAATTACGTTGCATGCACAAGGCGGTGTGCGAATTCTGATGGCTCTGCTGTGCAGATTTTTCCTGTACAGAAAAACACTGTTGTCCTGACAAGTGGAAACAGGCTAATTAACTTGTATTGGTTATGCGATTCTGCGTGCAGAAAACGCATGCAATGCAGATTCGTGATAATGGAAACGGGCCCTAAAGAGAGCCAAAGGTGGGTTTCTGCAATTCATATAGGACAAAGAGGCACATTTTGTATATTATCACCAGCCTCTGTGTCCTTATACTGTGCCCCCAGCCGCCCCCCCCCCCCCATGCTCTGCTGTCCCCCTTATAAAAACCGTCACGCTAGCGACACACAGATTGTCGCTAGATGGCTGTTTACATTGATGCTGCCACTCTCTGTGGCTCCCCGTATATCATGGCTCTCCGCCTTGTCCATAGTCCATACCTGACTTGAGTCCTGGGATGGGCTGTCTGAGGGCAGAGGAGGTGTGGCCTGTGAGATGGAAAGGCTGCCAGGCTTAATACAGTCAGAAGGAGGCGGAGCTATGCAAATCATTTGGTCTGTCCCATGATGAGGCATTGCGCTGGCCAACTTTGATTATGAGGAGCCTTATTTTCTAATTAACGTTACATATTTAGATGCAGAACTTTGCTAATGAATCTATGTAGCCAGACGATTGTAAAATTATAGTCTTTGTGTGGGGTATGTTGTTGTCACCATAAGTTGAATGATAAATGCGACTTTGACTTTATAAACAAATTGAGCCTATTTATATACATGTGGATGTGTGAGGGGGTCTTTGCTGTTCCTGATGACAAGGTGTACTATCTCTGATGTATACCAGCTCTTCCTACAAAAGTCCGGCCAGGCGTGTAATAATTCATAATCTTCAGTATTGAGGGCAGAGGTATGTACACCCAGGTTGTCGGGGACCACATCCACCATTTTGTTATACTGTCAAATAATAGACGTAGGGCTCGTTTCCACTATAGCGAATCCACATGCGGATTCGCACAGCCAATACAAGTGGATGGGACTGTTTCCACTTGTGCGTCGTGCGGGAGCGTTTTGGTGTGCAGGGGAAATCTGCACGGCAGAGCCGTCGGATTTCGTGTGCGGCTGGAATGCGTGCTATTCGCCCGCAATGCTTTTAATAGGGAAATCGCATGCGGCTTTGTCATGCGTTTTTTCCCGCGATTTCGCATGGAATGGAATGTAAATTTACACAGGCAGTGACATGATTAAAATCGCCTATTACTTAGCCATGCGAAATCGCAGGGAAAAACGCATGCAGAAACGCATCCGCATGCGATTTCGTCCGCGGTGGAATCCAGGCGATTCCGCACCGCAATAGTGGAAACGAGCCCTAAGTAGAGTATACCAGCGTAGTGGGTATAGGCATACTGTAAGAGCCCATTTCCACTTGTGTTAGAGTTTATCGAAAATGCAGAAGCGAATTTGCGCACGTTTTCGCACATGTTAGTAAGTCTGCGAATTTTAACCATGTCAGTACCTGTGTGCTTTTAGGGCCGTTTCCACTACAGCGAATCTGCATGTGTTTTATGCATGCAGATTCGCATACCTAATAATAAATGTAAGAGCACACAGGCACTGATATAGTTAAATTCACATCCTTACACAGGAACGCGAAAACGCATGCGAATTCGCATGAAAATTTGCATTTAAATTTGCATGCGCATGTGAATTCGTTTATGCGTTTTCCACATAGAAATTGCACCGCACTCGTCGAAACGGCCCTTACATTGATTTTATGCAAAAACGTACGCTTATTTGCATGGAAAATTCGCATCGCGAAAACGCATGCGAATTTCCTATTAATTACGTTGCATGCACAAGGCGGTGTGCGAATTCTGATGGCTCTGCTGTGCAGATTTTTCCTGTACAGAAAAACACTGTTGTCCTGACAAGTGGAAACAGGCTAATTAACTTGTATTGGTTATGCGATTCTGCGTGCAGAAAACGCATGCAATGCAGATTCGTGATAATGGAAACGGGCCCTAAAGAGAGCCAAAGGTGGGTTTCTGCAATTCATATAGGACAAAGAGGCACATTTTGTATATTATCACCAGCCTCTGTGTCCTTATACTGTGCCCCCAGCCGCCCCCCCCCCCCCCATGCTCTGCTGTCCCCCTTATAAAAACCGTCACGCTAGCGACACACAGATTGTCGCTAGATGGCTGTTTACATTGATGCTGCCACTCTCTGTGGCTCCCCGTATATCATGGCTCTCCGCCTTGTCCATAGTCCATACCTGACTTGAGTCCTGGGATGGGCTGTCTGAGGGCAGAGGAGGTGTGGCCTGTGAGATGGAAAGGCTGCCAGGCTTAATACAGTCAGAAGGAGGCGGAGCTATGCAAATCATTTGGTCTGTCCCATGATGAGGCATTGCGCTGGCCAACTTTGATTATGAGGAGCCTTATTTTCTAATTAACGTTACATATTTAGATGCAGAACTTTGCTAATGAATCTATGTAGCCAGACGATTGTAAAATTATAGTCTTTGTGTGGGGTATGTTGTTGTCACCATAAGTTGAATGATAAATGTGACTTTGACTTTATAAACAAATTGAGCCTATTTATATACATGTGGATGTGTGAGGGGGTCTCAGCTGTTCCTGATGACAAGGTGTACTATCTCTGATGTATACCAGCTCTTCCTACAAAAGTCCGGCCAGGCGTGTAATAATTCATAATCTTCAGTATTGAGGGCAGAGGTATGTACACCCAGGTTGTCGGGGACCACATCCACCATTTTGTTATACTGTCAAATAATAGACGTAGGGCTCGTTTCCACTATAGCGAATCCGCATGCGGATTCGCACAGCCAATACAAGTGGATGGGACTGTTTCCACTTGTGCGTCGTGCGGGAGCGTTTTGGTGTGCAGGGGAAATCTGCACGGCAGAGCCGTCAGATTTCGCTTGCGGCTGGAATGCGTGCTATTCGCCCGCAATGCTTTTAATAGGGAAATCGCATGCGGCTTTGTCATGCGTTTTTTCCCGCGATTTCGCATGGAATGTAATGTAAATTTACACAGGCAGTGACATGATTAAAATCGCCTATTACTTAGCCATGCGAAATCGCAGGGAAAAACGCATGCAGAAACGCATCCGCATGCGATTTCGTCCGCGGTGGAATCCAGGCGATTCCGCACCGCAATAGTGGAAACGAGCCCTAAGTAGTGTATACCAGCGTAGTGGGTATAGGCATACTGTAAGGGCCCATTTCCACTTGTGCAATGCGAGTTTGTTATCAAAAATGCAGAAGCGAATTTGCGCACGTTTTCGCACATGTTAGTAAGTCTGCGAATTTTAACCATGTCAGTACCTGTGTGCTTTTAGGGCCGTTTCCACTACAGCGAATCTGCATGTTTTATGCATGCAGATTCGCATACCTAATAATAAATGTAAGAGCACACAGGCACTGATATAGTTAAATTCACATCCTTACACAGGAACGCGAAAACGCATGCGAATTCGCATGAAAATTTGCATTTAAATTTGCATGCGCATGTGAATTCGTTTATGCGTTTTCCACATAGAAATTGCACCGCACTCGTCGAAACGGCCCTTACATTGATTTTATGCAAAAACGTACGCTTATTTGCATGGAAAATTCGCATCGCGAAAACGCATGCGAATTTCCTATTAATTACGTTGCATGCACAAGGCGGTGTGCGAATTCTGATGGCTCTGCTGTGCAGATTTTTCCTGTACAGAAAAACACTGTTGTCCTGACAAGTGGAAACAGGCTAATTAACTTGTATTGGTTATGCGATTCTGCGTGCAGAAAACGCATGCAATGCAGATTCGTGATAATGGAAACGGGCCCTAAAGAGAGCCAAAGGTGGGTTTCTGCAATTCATATAGGACAAAGAGGCACATTTTGTATATTATCACCAGCCTCTGTGTCCTTATACTGTGCCCCCAGCCGCCCCCCCCCCCCATGCTCTGCTGTCCCCCTTATAAAAACCGTCACGCTAGCGACACACAGATTGTCGCTAGATGGCTGTTTACATTGATGCTGCCACTCTCTGTGGCTCCCCGTATATCATGGCTCTCCGCCTTGTCCATAGTCCATACCTGACTTGAGTCCTGGGATGGGCTGTCTGAGGGCAGAGGAGGTGTGGCCTGTGAGATGGAAAGGCTGCCAGGCTTAATACAGTCAGAAGGAGGCGGAGCTATGCAAATCATTTGGTCTGTCCCATGATGAGGCATTGCGCTGGCCAACTTTGATTATGAGGAGCCTTATTTTCTAATTAACGTTACATATTTAGATGCAGAACTTTGCTAATGAATCTATGTAGCCAGACGATTGTAAAATTATAGTCTTTGTGTGGGGTATGTTGTTGTCACCATAAGTTGAATGATAAATGCGACTTTGACTTTATAAACAAATTGAGCCTATTTATATACATGTGGATGTGTGAGGGGGTCTCAGCTGTTCCTGATGACAAGGTGTACTATCTCTGATGTATACCAGCTCTTCCTACAAAAGTCCGGCCAGGCGTGTAATAATTCATAATCTTCAGTATTGAGGGCAGAGGTATGTACACCCAGGTTGTCGGGGACCACATCCACCATTTTGTTATACTGTCAAATAATAGACGTAGGGCTCGTTTCCACTATAGCGAATCCGCATGCGGATTCGCACAGCCAATACAAGTGGATGGGACTGTTTCCACTTGTGCGTCGTGTGGAAGCGTTTTGGTGTGCAGGGGAAATCTGCACGGCAGAGCCGTCAGATTTCGCGTGCGGCTGGAATGCGTGCTATTCGCCCGCAATGCTTTTAATAGGGAAATCGCATGCGGCTTTGTCATGCGTTTTTTCCTGCGATTTCGCATGGAATGTAATGTAAATTTACACAGGCAGTGACATGATTAAAATCGCCTATTACTTAGCCATGCGAAATCGCAGGGAAAAACGCATGCAGAAACGCATCCGCATGCGATTTCGTCCGCGGTGGAATCCAGGCGATTCCGCACCGCAATAGTGGAAACGAGCCCTAAGTAGAGTATACCAGCGTAGTGGGTATAGGCATACTGTAAGGGCCCATTTCCACTTGTGCAATGCGAGTTTGTTATCGAAAATGCAGAAGCGAATTTGCGCACGTTTTCGCACATGTTAGTAAGTCTGCGAATTTTAACCATGTCAGTACCTGTGTGCTTTTAGGGCCGTTTCCACTACAGCGAATCTGCATGTGTTTTATGCATGCAGATTCGCATACCTAATAATAAATGTAAGAGCACACAGGCACTGATATAGTTAAATTCACATCCTTACACAGTAACGCGAAAACGCATGCGAATTCGCATGAAAATTTGCATTTAAATTTGCATGCGCATGTGAATTCGTTTATGCGTTTTCCACATAGAAATTGCACCGCACTCGTCGAAACGGCCCTTACATTGATTTTATGCAAAAACGTACGCTTATTTGCATGGAAAATTCGCATCGCGAAAACGCATGCGAATTTCCTATTAATTACGTTGCATGCACAAGGCGGTGTGCGAATTCTGATGGCTCTGCTGTGCAGATTTTTCCTGTACAGAAAAACACTGTTGTCCTGACAAGTGGTAACAGGCTAATTAACTTGTATTGGTTATGCGATTCTGCGTGCAGAAAACGCATGCAATGCAGATTCGTGATAATGGAAACGGGCCCTAAAGAGAGCCAAAGGTGGGTTTCTGCAATTCATATAGGACAAAGAGGCACATTTTGTATATTATCACCAGCCTCTGTGTCCTTATACTGTGCCCCCAGCCGCCCCCCCCCCCCCATGCTCTGCTGTCCCCCTTATAAAAACCGTCACGCTAGCGACACACAGATTGTCGCTAGATGGCTGTTTACATTGATGCTGCCACTCTCTGTGGCTCCCCGTATATCATGGCTCTCCGCCTTGTCCATAGTCCATACCTGACTTGAGTCCTGGGATGGGCTGTCTGAGGGCAGAGGAGGTGTGGCCTGTGAGATGGAAAGGCTGCCAGGCTTAATACAGTCAGAAGGAGGCGGAGCTATGCAAATCATTTGGTCTGTCCCATGATGAGGCATTGCGCTGGCCAACTTTGATTATGAGGAGCCTTATTTTCTAATTAACGTTACATATTTAGATGCAGAACTTTGCTAATGAATCTATGTAGCCAGACGATTGTAAAATTATAGTCTTTGTGTGGGGTATGTTGTTGTCACCATAAGTTGAATGATAAATGTGACTTTGACTTTATAAACAAATTGAGCCTATTTATATACATGTGGATGTGTGAGGGGGTCTCAGCTGTTCCTGATGACAAGGTGTACTATCTCTGATGTATACCAGCTCTTCCTACAAAAGTCCGGCCAGGCGTGTAATAATTCATAATCTTCAGTATTGAGGGCAGAGGTATGTACACCCAGGTTGTCGGGGACCACATCCACCATTTTGTTATACTGTCAAATAATAGACGTAGGGCTCGTTTCCACTATAGCGAATCCGCATGCGGATTCGCACAGCCAATACAAATGGATGGGACTGTTTCCACTTGTGCGTCGTGCGGGAGCGTTTTGGTGTGCAGGGGAAATTTGCTCGGCAGAGCCGTCAGATTTCGCGTGCGGCTGGAATGTGTGCTATTCGCCCGCAATGCTTTTAATAGGGAAATCGCATGCGGCTTTGTCATGCGTTTTTTCCCGCGATTTCGCATGGAATGTAATGTAAATTTACACAGGCAGTGACATGATTAAAATCGCCTATTACTTAGCCATGCGAAATCGCAGGGAAAAACGCATGCAGAAACGCATCCGCATGCGATTTCGTCCGCGGTGGAATCCAGGCGATTCCGCACCGCAATAGTGGAAACGAGCCCTAAGTAGAGTATACCAGCGTAGTGGGTATAGGCATACTGTAAGGGCCCATTTCCACTTGTGCAATGCGAGTTTGTTATCGAAAATGCAGAAGCGAATTTGCGCACGTTTTCGCACATGTTAGTAAGTCTGCGAATTTTAACCATGTCAGTACCTGTGTGCTTTTAGGGCCGTTTCCACTACAGCGAATCTGCATGTGTTTTATGCATGCAGATTCGCATACCTAATAATAAATGTAAGAGCACACAGGCACTGATATAGTTAAATTCACATCCTTACACAGGAACGCGAAAACGCATGCGAATTCGCATGAAAATTTGCATTTAAATTTGCATGCGCATGTGAATTCGTTTATGCGTTTTCCACATAGAAATTGCACCGCACTCGTCGAAACGGCCCTTACATTGATTTTATGCAAAAACGTACGCTTATTTGCATGGAAAATTCGCATCGCGAAAACGCATGCGAATTTCCTATTAATTACGTTGCATGCACAAGGCGGTGTGCGAATTCTGATGGCTCTGCTGTGCAGAATTTTCCTGTACAGAAAAACAGTTGTCCTGACAAGTGGAAACAGGCTAATTAACTTGTATTGGTTATGCGATTCTGCGTGCAGAAAACGCATGCAATGCAGATTCGTGATGATGGAAACGGGCCCTAAAGAGAGCCAAAGGTGGGTTTCTGCAATTCATATAGGACAAAGAGGCACATTTTGTATATTATCACCAGCCTCTGTGTCCTTATACTGTGCCCCCAGCCGCCCCCCGCCCCCATGCTCTGCTGTCCCCCTTATAAAAACCGTCACGCTAGCGACACACAGATTGTCGCTAGATGGCTGTTTACATTGATGCTGCCACTCTCTGTGGCTCCCCGTATATCATGGCTCTCCGCCTTGTCCATAGTCCATACCTGACTTGAGTCCTGGGATGGGCTGTCTGAGGGCAGAGGCTGCCAGGCTTAATACAGTCAGAAGGAGGCGGAGCTATGCAAATCATTTGGTCTGTCCCATGATGAGGCATTGCGCTGGCCAACTTTGATTATGAGGAGCCTTATTTTCTAATTAACGTTACATATTTAGATGCAGAACTTTGCTAATGAATCTATGTAGCCAGACGATTGTAAAATTATAGTCTTTGTGTGGGGTATGTTGTTGTCACCATAAGTTGAATGATAAATGCGACTTTGACTTTATAAACAAATTGAGCCTATTTATATACATGTGGATGTGTGAGGGGGTCTTTGCTGTTCCTGATGACAAGGTGTACTATCTCTGATGTATACCAGCTCTTCCTACAAAAGTCCGGCCAGGCGTGTAATAATTCATAATCTTCAGTATTGAGGGCAGAGGTATGTACACCCAGGTTGTCGGGGACCACATCCACCATTTTGTTATACTGTCAAATAATAGACGTAGGGCTCGTTTCCACTATAGCGAATCCGCATGCGGATTCGCACAGCCAATACAAGTGGATGGGACTGTTTCCACTTGTGCGTCGTGTGGAAGCGTTTTGGTGTGCAGGGGAAATCTGCACGGCAGAGCCGTCAGATTTCGCGTGCGGCTGGAATGCGTGCTATTCGCCCGCAATGCTTTTAATAGGGAAATCGCATGCGGCTTTGTCATGCGTTTTTTCCCGCGATTTCGCATGGAATGTAATGTAAATTTACACAGGCAGTGACATGATTAAAATCGCCTATTACTTAGCCATGCGAAATCGCAGGGAAAAACGCATGCAGAAACGCATCCGCATGCGATTTCGTCCGCGGTGGAATCCAGGCGATTCCGCACCGCAATAGTGGAAACGAGCCCTAAGTAGAGTATACCAGCGTAGTGGGTATAGGCATACTGTAAGGGCCCATTTCCACTTGTGCAATGCGAGTTTGTTATCGAAAATGCAGAAGCGAATTTGCGCACGTTTTCGCACATGTTAGTAAGTCTGCGAATTTTAACCATGTCAGTACCTGTGTGCTTTTAGGGCCGTTTCCACTACAGCGAATCTGCATGTGTTTTATGCATGCAGATTCGCATACCTAATAATAAATGTAAGAGCACACAGGCACTGATATAGTTAAATTCACATCCTTACACAGTAACGCGAAAACGCATGCGAATTCGCATGAAAATTTGCATTTAAATTTGCATGCGCATGTGAATTCGTTTATGCGTTTTCCACATAGAAATTGCACCGCACTCGTCGAAACGGCCCTTACATTGATTTTATGCAAAAACGTACGCTTATTTGCATGGAAAATTCGCATCGCGAAAACGCATGCGAATTTCCTATTAATTACGTTGCATGCACAAGGCGGTGTGCGAATTCTGATGGCTCTGCTGTGCAGATTTTTCCTGTACAGAAAAACACTGTTGTCCTGACAAGTGGTAACAGGCTAATTAACTTGTATTGGTTATGCGATTCTGCGTGCAGAAAACGCATGCAATGCAGATTCGTGATAATGGAAACGGGCCCTAAAGAGAGCCAAAGGTGGGTTTCTGCAATTCATATAGGACAAAGAGGCACATTTTGTATATTATCACCAGCCTCTGTGTCCTTATACTGTGCCCCCAGCCGCCCCCCCCCCCCCATGCTCTGCTGTCCCCCTTATAAAAACCGTCACGCTAGCGACACACAGATTGTCGCTAGATGGCTGTTTACATTGATGCTGCCACTCTCTGTGGCTCCCCGTATATCATGGCTCTCCGCCTTGTCCATAGTCCATACCTGACTTGAGTCCTGGGATGGGCTGTCTGAGGGCAGAGGAGGTGTGGCCTGTGAGATGGAAAGGCTGCCAGGCTTAATACAGTCAGAAGGAGGCGGAGCTATGCAAATCATTTGGTCTGTCCCATGATGAGGCATTGCGCTGGCCAACTTTGATTATGAGGAGCCTTATTTTCTAATTAACGTTACATATTTAGATGCAGAACTTTGCTAATGAATCTATGTAGCCAGACGATTGTAAAATTATAGTCTTTGTGTGGGGTATGTTGTTGTCACCATAAGTTGAATGATAAATGTGACTTTGACTTTATAAACAAATTGAGCCTATTTATATACATGTGGATGTGTGAGGGGGTCTCAGCTGTTCCTGATGACAAGGTGTACTATCTCTGATGTATACCAGCTCTTCCTACAAAAGTCCGGCCAGGCGTGTAATAATTCATAATCTTCAGTATTGAGGTCAGAGGTATGTACACCCAGGTTGTCGGGGACCACATCCACCATTTTGTTATACTGTCAAATAATAGACGTAGGGCTCGTTTCCACTATAGCGAATCCGCATGCGGATTCGCACAGCCAATACAAATGGATGGGACTGTTTCCACTTGTGCGTCGTGCGGGAGCGTTTTGGTGTGCAGGGGAAATTTGCTCGGCAGAGCCGTCAGATTTCGCGTGCGGCTGGAATGTGTGCTATTCGCCCGCAATGCTTTTAATAGGGAAATCGCATGCGGCTTTGTCATGCGTTTTTTCCCGCGATTTCGCATGGAATGTAATGTAAATTTACACAGGCAGTGACATGATTAAAATCGCCTATTACTTAGCCATGCGAAATCGCAGGGAAAAACGCATGCAGAAACGCATCCGCATGCGATTTCGTCCGCGGTGGAATCCAGGCGATTCCGCACCGCAATAGTGGAAACGAGCCCTAAGTAGAGTATACCAGCGTAGTGGGTATAGGCATACTGTAAGGGCCCATTTCCACTTGTGCAATGCGAGTTTGTTATCGAAAATGCAGAAGCGAATTTGCGCACGTTTTCGCACATGTTAGTAAGTCTGCGAATTTTAACCATGTCAGTACCTGTGTGCTTTTAGGGCCGTTTCCACTACAGCGAATCTGCATGTGTTTTATGCATGCAGATTCGCATACCTAATAATAAATGTAAGAGCACACAGGCACTGATATAGTTAAATTCACATCCTTACACAGGAACGCGAAAACGCATGCGAATTCGCATGAAAATTTGCATTTAAATTTGCATGCGCATGTGAATTCGTTTATGCGTTTTCCACATAGAAATTGCACCGCACTCGTCGAAACGGCCCTTACATTGATTTTATGCAAAAACGTACGCTTATTTGCATGGAAAATTCGCATCGCGAAAACGCATGCGAATTTCCTATTAATTACGTTGCATGCACAAGGCGGTGTGCGAATTCTGATGGCTCTGCTGTGCAGAATTTTCCTGTACAGAAAAACAGTTGTCCTGACAAGTGGAAACAGGCTAATTAACTTGTATTGGTTATGCGATTCTGCGTGCAGAAAACGCATGCAATGCAGATTCGTGATGATGGAAACGGGCCCTAAAGAGAGCCAAAGGTGGGTTTCTGCAATTCATATAGGACAAAGAGGCACATTTTGTATATTATCACCAGCCTCTGTGTCCTTATACTGTGCCCCCAGCCGCCCCCCGCCCCCATGCTCTGCTGTCCCCCTTATAAAAACCGTCACGCTAGCGACACACAGATTGTCGCTAGATGGCTGTTTACATTGATGCTGCCACTCTCTGTGGCTCCCCGTATATCATGGCTCTCCGCCTTGTCCATAGTCCATACCTGACTTGAGTCCTGGGATGGGCTGTCTGAGGGCAGAGGCTGCCAGGCTTAATACAGTCAGAAGGAGGCGGAGCTATGCAAATCATTTGGTCTGTCCCATGATGAGGCATTGCGCTGGCCAACTTTGATTATGAGGAGCCTTATTTTCTAATTAACGTTACATATTTAGATGCAGAACTTTGCTAATGAATCTATGTAGCCAGACGATTGTAAAATTATAGTCTTTGTGTGGGGTATGTTGTTGTCACCATAAGTTGAATGATAAATGTGACTTTGACTTTATAAACAAATTAAGGCCTATTTATATACATGTGGATGTGTGAGGGGGTCTCAGCTGTTCCTGATGACAAGGTGTACTATCTCTGATGTATACCAGCTCTTCCTACAAAAGTCCGGCCAGGCGTGTAATAATTCATAATCTTCAGTATTGAGGGCAGAGGTATGTACACCCAGGTTGTCGGGGACCACATCCACCATTTTGTTATACTGTCAAATAATAGACGTAGGGCTCGTTTCCACATTGGCACAGCCAATACAAATGGATGGGACTGTTTCCACTTGTGCGTCGTGCGGGAGCGTTTTGGTGTGCAGGGGAAATTTGCTCGGCAGAGCCGTCAGATTTCGCGTGCGGCTGGAATGTGTGCTATTCGCCCGCAATGCTTTTAATAGGGAAATCGCATGCGGCTTTGTCATGCGTTTTTTCCCGCGATTTCGCATGGAATGTAATGTAAATTTACACAGGCAGTGACATGATTAAAATCGCCTATTACTTAGCCATGCGAAATCGCAGGGAAAAACGCATGCAGAAACGCATCCGCATGCGATTTCGTCCGCGGTGGAATCCAGGCGATTCCGCACCGCAATAGTGGAAACGAGCCCTAAGTAGAGTATACCAGCGTAGTGGGTATAGGCATACTGTAAGGGCCCATTTCCACTTGTGCAATGCGAGTTTGTTATCGAAAATGCAGAAGCGAATTTGCGCACGTTTTCGCACATGTTAGTAAGTCTGCGAATTTTAACCATGTCAGTACCTGTGTGCTTTTAGGGCCGTTTCCACTACAGCGAATCTGCATGTGTTTTATGCATGCAGATTCGCATACCTAATAATAAATGTAAGAGCACACAGGCACTGATATAGTTAAATTCACATCCTTACACAGGAACGCGAAAACGCATGCGAATTCGCATGAAAATTTGCATTTAAATTTGCATGCGCATGTGAATTCGTTTATGCGTTTTCCACATAGAAATTGCACCGCACTCGTCGAAACGGCCCTTACATTGATTTTATGCAAAAACGTACGCTTATTTGCATGGAAAATTCGCATCGCGAAAACGCATGCGAATTTCCTATTAATTACGTTGCATGCACAAGGCGGTGTGCGAATTCTGATGGCTCTGCTGTGCAGAATTTTCCTGTACAGAAAAACAGTTGTCCTGACAAGTGGAAACAGGCTAATTAACTTGTATTGGTTATGCGATTCTGCGTGCAGAAAACGCATGCAATGCAGATTCGTGATGATGGAAACGGGCCCTAAAGAGAGCCAAAGGTGGGTTTCTGCAATTCATATAGGACAAAGAGGCACATTTTGTATATTATCACCAGCCTCTGTGTCCTTATACTGTGCCCCCAGCCGCCCCCCGCCCCCATGCTCTGCTGTCCCCCTTATAAAAACCGTCACGCTAGCGACACACAGATTGTCGCTAGATGGCTGTTTACATTGATGCTGCCACTCTCTGTGGCTCCCCGTATATCATGGCTCTCCGCCTTGTCCATAGTCCATACCTGACTTGAGTCCTGGGATGGGCTGTCTGAGGGCAGAGGCTGCCAGGCTTAATACAGTCAGAAGGAGGCGGAGCTATGCAAATCATTTGGTCTGTCCCATGATGAGGCATTGCGCTGGCCAACTTTGATTATGAGGAGCCTTATTTTCTAATTAACGTTACATATTTAGATGCAGAACTTTGCTAATGAATCTATGTAGCCAGACGATTGTAAAATTATAGTCTTTGTGTGGGGTATGTTGTTGTCACCATAAGTTGAATGATAAATGTGACTTTGACTTTATAAACAAATTGAGCCTATTTATATACATGTGGATGTGTGAGGGGGTCTCAGCTGTTCCTGATGACAAGGTGTACTATCTCTGATGTATACCAGCTCTTCCTACAAAAGTCCGGCCAGGCGTGTAATAATTCATAATCTTCAGTATTGAGGGCAGAGGTATGTACACCCAGGTTGTCGGGGACCACATCCACCATTTTGTTATACTGTCAAATAATAGACGTAGGGCTCGTTTCCACTATAGCGAATCCGCATGCGGATTCGCACAGCCAATACAAATGGATGGGACTGTTTCCACTTGTGCGTCGTGCGGGAGCGTTTTGGTGTGCAGGGGAAATTTGCTCGGCAGAGCCGTCAGATTTCGCGTGCGGCTGGAATGTGTGCTATTCGCCCGCAATGCTTTTAATAGGGAAATCGCATGCGGCTTTGTCATGCGTTTTTTCCCGCGATTTCGCATGGAATGTAATGTAAATTTACACAGGCAGTGACATGATTAAAATCGCCTATTACTTAGCCATGCGAAATCGCAGGGAAAAACGCATGCAGAAACGCATCCGCATGCGATTTCGTCCGCGGTGGAATCCAGGCGATTCCGCACCGCAATAGTGGAAACGAGCCCTAAGTAGAGTATACCAGCGTAGTGGGTATAGGCATACTGTAAGGGCCCATTTCCACTTGTGCAATGCGAGTTTGTTATCGAAAATGCAGAAGCGAATTTGCGCACGTTTTCGCACATGTTAGTAAGTCTGCGAATTTTAACCATGTCAGTACCTGTGTGCTTTTAGGGCCGTTTCCACTACAGCGAATCTGCATGTGTTTTATGCATGCAGATTCGCATACCTAATAATAAATGTAAGAGCACACAGGCACTGATATAGTTAAATTCACATCCTTACACAGGAACGCGAAAACGCATGCGAATTCGCATGAAAATTTGCATTTAAATTTGCATGCGCATGTGAATTCGTTTATGCGTTTTCCACATAGAAATTGCACCGCACTCGTCGAAACGGCCCTTACATTGATTTTATGCAAAAACGTACGCTTATTTGCATGGAAAATTCGCATCGCGAAAACGCATGCGAATTTCCTATTAATTACGTTGCATGCACAAGGCGGTGTGCGAATTCTGATGGCTCTGCTGTGCAGATTTTTCCTGTACAGAAAAACACTGTTGTCCTGACAAGTGGTAACAGGCTAATTAACTTGTATTGGTTATGCGATTCTGCGTGCAGAAAACGCATGCAATGCAGATTCGTGATAATGGAAACGGGCCCTAAAGAGAGCCAAAGGTGGGTTTCTGCAATTCATATAGGACAAAGAGGCACATTTTGTATATTATCACCAGCCTCTGTGTCCTTATACTGTGCCCCCAGCCGCCCCCCCCCCCCATGCTCTGCTGTCCCCCTTATAAAAACCGTCACGCTAGCGACACACAGATTGTCGCTAGATGGCTGTTTACATTGATGCTGCCACTCTCTGTGGCTCCCCGTATATCATGGCTCTCCGCCTTGTCCATAGTCCATACCTGACTTGAGTCCTGGGATGGGCTGTCTGAGGGCAGAGGAGGTGTGGCCTGTGAGATGGAAAGGCTGCCAGGCTTAATACAGTCAGAAGGAGGCGGAGCTATGCAAATCATTTGGTCTGTCCCATGATGAGGCATTGCGCTGGCCAACTTTGATTATGAGGAGCCTTATTTTCTAATTAACGTTACATATTTAGATGCAGAACTTTGCTAATGAATCTATGTAGCCAGACGATTGTAAAATTATAGTCTTTGTGTGGGGTATGTTGTTGTCACCATAAGTTGAATGATAAATGTGACTTTGACTTTATAAACAAATTGAGCCTATTTATATACATGTGGATGTGTGAGGGGGTCTCAGCTGTTCCTGATGACAAGGTGTACTATCTCTGATGTATACCAGCTCTTCCTACAAAAGTCCGGCCAGGCGTGTAATAATTCATAATCTTCAGTATTGAGGTCAGAGGTATGTACACCCAGGTTGTCGGGGACCACATCCACCATTTTGTTATACTGTCAAATAATAGACGTAGGGCTCGTTTCCACTATAGCGAATCCGCATGCGGATTCGCACAGCCAATACAAATGGATGGGACTGTTTCCACTTGTGCGTCGTGCGGGAGCGTTTTGGTGTGCAGGGGAAATTTGCTCGGCAGAGCCGTCAGATTTCGCGTGCGGCTGGAATGTGTGCTATTCGCCCGCAATGCTTTTAATAGGGAAATCGCATGCGGCTTTGTCATGCGTTTTTTCCCGCGATTTCGCATGGAATGTAATGTAAATTTACACAGGCAGTGACATGATTAAAATCGCCTATTACTTAGCCATGCGAAATCGCAGGGAAAAACGCATGCAGAAACGCATCCGCATGCGATTTCGTCCGCGGTGGAATCCAGGCGATTCCGCACCGCAATAGTGGAAACGAGCCCTAAGTAGAGTATACCAGCGTAGTGGGTATAGGCATACTGTAAGGGCCCATTTCCACTTGTGCAATGCGAGTTTGTTATCGAAAATGCAGAAGCGAATTTGCGCACGTTTTCGCACATGTTAGTAAGTCTGCGAATTTTAACCATGTCAGTACCTGTGTGCTTTTAGGGCCGTTTCCACTACAGCGAATCTGCATGTGTTTTATGCATGCAGATTCGCATACCTAATAATAAATGTAAGAGCACACAGGCACTGATATAGTTAAATTCACATCCTTACACAGGAACGCGAAAACGCATGCGAATTCGCATGAAAATTTGCATTTAAATTTGCATGCGCATGTGAATTCGTTTATGCGTTTTCCACATAGAAATTGCACCGCACTCGTCGAAACGGCCCTTACATTGATTTTATGCAAAAACGTACGCTTATTTGCATGGAAAATTCGCATCGCGAAAACGCATGCGAATTTCCTATTAATTACGTTGCATGCACAAGGCGGTGTGCGAATTCTGATGGCTCTGCTGTGCAGAATTTTCCTGTACAGAAAAACAGTTGTCCTGACAAGTGGAAACAGGCTAATTAACTTGTATTGGTTATGCGATTCTGCGTGCAGAAAACGCATGCAATGCAGATTCGTGATGATGGAAACGGGCCCTAAAGAGAGCCAAAGGTGGGTTTCTGCAATTCATATAGGACAAAGAGGCACATTTTGTATATTATCACCAGCCTCTGTGTCCTTATACTGTGCCCCCAGCCGCCCCCCGCCCCCATGCTCTGCTGTCCCCCTTATAAAAACCGTCACGCTAGCGACACACAGATTGTCGCTAGATGGCTGTTTACATTGATGCTGCCACTCTCTGTGGCTCCCCGTATATCATGGCTCTCCGCCTTGTCCATAGTCCATACCTGACTTGAGT
The DNA here is from genome assembly GCF_040937935.1 of Hyperolius riggenbachi. NCBI lineage: Eukaryota > Metazoa > Chordata > Amphibia > Anura > Hyperoliidae > Hyperolius > Hyperolius riggenbachi. The sequence continues at coordinate 222,798,957 of NC_090649.1, read as the reverse complement.
CCTGGGATGGGCTGTCTGAGGGCAGAGGCTGCCAGGCTTAATACAGTCAGAAGGAGGCGGAGCTATGCAAATCATTTGGTCTGTCCCATGATGAGGCATTGCGCTGGCCAACTTTGATTATGAGGAGCCTTATTTTCTAATTAACGTTACATATTTAGATGCAGAACTTTGCTAATGAATCTATGTAGCCAGACGATTGTAAAATTATAGTCTTTGTGTGGGGTATGTTGTTGTCACCATAAGTTGAATGATAAATGTGACTTTGACTTTATAAACAAATTGAGCCTATTTATATACATGTGGATGTGTGAGGGGGTCTCAGCTGTTCCTGATGACAAGGTGTACTATCTCTGATGTATACCAGCTCTTCCTACAAAAGTCCGGCCAGGCGTGTAATAATTCATAATCTTCAGTATTGAGGGCAGAGGTATGTACACCCAGGTTGTCGGGGACCACATCCACCATTTTGTTATACTGTCAAATAATAGACGTAGGGCTCGTTTCCACTATAGCGAATCCGCATGCGGATTCGCACAGCCAATACAAATGGATGGGACTGTTTCCACTTGTGCGTCGTGCGGGAGCGTTTTGGTGTGCAGGGGAAATTTGCTCGGCAGAGCCGTCAGATTTCGCGTGCGGCTGGAATGTGTGCTATTCGCCCGCAATGCTTTTAATAGGGAAATCGCATGCGGCTTTGTCATGCGTTTTTTCCCGCGATTTCGCATGGAATGTAATGTAAATTTACACAGGCAGTGACATGATTAAAATCGCCTATTACTTAGCCATGCGAAATCGCAGGGAAAAACGCATGCAGAAACGCATCCGCATGCGATTTCGTCCGCGGTGGAATCCAGGCGATTCCGCACCGCAATAGTGGAAACGAGCCCTAAGTAGAGTATACCAGCGTAGTGGGTATAGGCATACTGTAAGGGCCCATTTCCACTTGTGCAATGCGAGTTTGTTATCGAAAATGCAGAAGCGAATTTGCGCACGTTTTCGCACATGTTAGTAAGTCTGCGAATTTTAACCATGTCAGTACCTGTGTGCTTTTAGGGCCGTTTCCACTACAGCGAATCTGCATGTGTTTTATGCATGCAGATTCGCATACCTAATAATAAATGTAAGAGCACACAGGCACTGATATAGTTAAATTCACATCCTTACACAGGAACGCGAAAACGCATGCGAATTCGCATGAAAATTTGCATTTAAATTTGCATGCGCATGTGAATTCGTTTATGCGTTTTCCACATAGAAATTGCACCGCACTCGTCGAAACGGCCCTTACATTGATTTTATGCAAAAACGTACGCTTATTTGCATGGAAAATTCGCATCGCGAAAACGCATGCGAATTTCCTATTAATTACGTTGCATGCACAAGGCGGTGTGCGAATTCTGATGGCTCTGCTGTGCAGAATTTTCCTGTACAGAAAAACAGTTGTCCTGACAAGTGGAAACAGGCTAATTAACTTGTATTGGTTATGCGATTCTGCGTGCAGAAAACGCATGCAATGCAGATTCGTGATGATGGAAACGGGCCCTAAAGAGAGCCAAAGGTGGGTTTCTGCAATTCATATAGGACAAAGAGGCACATTTTGTATATTATCACCAGCCTCTGTGTCCTTATACTGTGCCCCCAGCCGCCCCCCGCCCCCATGCTCTGCTGTCCCCCTTATAAAAACCGTCACGCTAGCGACACACAGATTGTCGCTAGATGGCTGTTTACATTGATGCTGCCACTCTCTGTGGCTCCCCGTATATCATGGCTCTCCGCCTTGTCCATAGTCCATACCTGACTTGAGTCCTGGGATGGGCTGTCTGAGGGCAGAGGCTGCCAGGCTTAATACAGTCAGAAGGAGGCGGAGCTATGCAAATCATTTGGTCTGTCCCATGATGAGGCATTGCGCTGGCCAACTTTGATTATGAGGAGCCTTATTTTCTAATTAACGTTACATATTTAGATGCAGAACTTTGCTAATGAATCTATGTAGCCAGACGATTGTAAAATTATAGTCTTTGTGTGGGGTATGTTGTTGTCACCATAAGTTGAATGATAAATGTGACTTTGACTTTATAAACAAATTGAGCCTATTTATATACATGTGGATGTGTGAGGGGGTCTCAGCTGTTCCTGATGACAAGGTGTACTATCTCTGATGTATACCAGCTCTTCCTACAAAAGTCCGGCCAGGCGTGTAATAATTCATAATCTTCAGTATTGAGGGCAGAGGTATGTACACCCAGGTTGTCGGGGACCACATCCACCATTTTGTTATACTGTCAAATAATAGACGTAGGGCTCGTTTCCACTATAGCGAATCCGCATGCGGATTCGCACAGCCAATACAAATGGATGGGACTGTTTCCACTTGTGCGTCGTGCGGGAGCGTTTTGGTGTGCAGGGGAAATTTGCTCGGCAGAGCCGTCAGATTTCGCGTGCGGCTGGAATGTGTGCTATTCGCCCGCAATGCTTTTAATAGGGAAATCGCATGCGGCTTTGTCATGCGTTTTTTCCCGCGATTTCGCATGGAATGTAATGTAAATTTACACAGGCAGTGACATGATTAAAATCGCCTATTACTTAGCCATGCGAAATCGCAGGGAAAAACGCATGCAGAAACGCATCCGCATGCGATTTCGTCCGCGGTGGAATCCAGGCGATTCCGCACCGCAATAGTGGAAACGAGCCCTAAGTAGAGTATACCAGCGTAGTGGGTATAGGCATACTGTAAGGGCCCATTTCCACTTGTGCAATGCGAGTTTGTTATCGAAAATGCAGAAGCGAATTTGCGCACGTTTTCGCACATGTTAGTAAGTCTGCGAATTTTAACCATGTCAGTACCTGTGTGCTTTTAGGGCCGTTTCCACTACAGCGAATCTGCATGTGTTTTATGCATGCAGATTCGCATACCTAATAATAAATGTAAGAGCACACAGGCACTGATATAGTTAAATTCACATCCTTACACAGGAACGCGAAAACGCATGCGAATTCGCATGAAAATTTGCATTTAAATTTGCATGCGCATGTGAATTCGTTTATGCGTTTTCCACATAGAAATTGCACCGCACTCGTCGAAACGGCCCTTACATTGATTTTATGCAAAAACGTACGCTTATTTGCATGGAAAATTCGCATCGCGAAAACGCATGCGAATTTCCTATTAATTACGTTGCATGCACAAGGCGGTGTGCGAATTCTGATGGCTCTGCTGTGCAGAATTTTCCTGTACAGAAAAACAGTTGTCCTGACAAGTGGAAACAGGCTAATTAACTTGTATTGGTTATGCGATTCTGCGTGCAGAAAACGCATGCAATGCAGATTCGTGATGATGGAAACGGGCCCTAAAGAGAGCCAAAGGTGGGTTTCTGCAATTCATATAGGACAAAGAGGCACATTTTGTATATTATCACCAGCCTCTGTGTCCTTATACTGTGCCCCCAGCCGCCCCCCGCCCCCATGCTCTGCTGTCCCCCTTATAAAAACCGTCACGCTAGCGACACACAGATTGTCGCTAGATGGCTGTTTACATTGATGCTGCCACTCTCTGTGGCTCCCCGTATATCATGGCTCTCCGCCTTGTCCATAGTCCATACCTGACTTGAGTCCTGGGATGGGCTGTCTGAGGGCAGAGGCTGCCAGGCTTAATACAGTCAGAAGGAGGCGGAGCTATGCAAATCATTTGGTCTGTCCCATGATGAGGCATTGCGCTGGCCAACTTTGATTATGAGGAGCCTTATTTTCTAATTAACGTTACATATTTAGATGCAGAACTTTGCTAATGAATCTATGTAGCCAGACGATTGTAAAATTATAGTCTTTGTGTGGGGTATGTTGTTGTCACCATAAGTTGAATGATAAATGTGACTTTGACTTTATAAACAAATTGAGCCTATTTATATACATGTGGATGTGTGAGGGGGTCTCAGCTGTTCCTGATGACAAGGTGTACTATCTCTGATGTATACCAGCTCTTCCTACAAAAGTCCGGCCAGGCGTGTAATAATTCATAATCTTCAGTATTGAGGGCAGAGGTATGTACACCCAGGTTGTCGGGGACCACATCCACCATTTTGTTATACTGTCAAATAATAGACGTAGGGCTCGTTTCCACTATAGCGAATCCGCATGCGGATTCGCACAGCCAATACAAATGGATGGGACTGTTTCCACTTGTGCGTCGTGCGGGAGCGTTTTGGTGTGCAGGGGAAATTTGCTCGGCAGAGCCGTCAGATTTCGCGTGCGGCTGGAATGTGTGCTATTCGCCCGCAATGCTTTTAATAGGGAAATCGCATGCGGCTTTGTCATGCGTTTTTTCCCGCGATTTCGCATGGAATGTAATGTAAATTTACACAGGCAGTGACATGATTAAAATCGCCTATTACTTAGCCATGCGAAATCGCAGGGAAAAACGCATGCAGAAACGCATCCGCATGCGATTTCGTCCGCGGTGGAATCCAGGCGATTCCGCACCGCAATAGTGGAAACGAGCCCTAAGTAGAGTATACCAGCGTAGTGGGTATAGGCATACTGTAAGGGCCCATTTCCACTTGTGCAATGCGAGTTTGTTATCGAAAATGCAGAAGCGAATTTGCGCACGTTTTCGCACATGTTAGTAAGTCTGCGAATTTTAACCATGTCAGTACCTGTGTGCTTTTAGGGCCGTTTCCACTACAGCGAATCTGCATGTGTTTTATGCATGCAGATTCGCATACCTAATAATAAATGTAAGAGCACACAGGCACTGATATAGTTAAATTCACATCCTTACACAGGAACGCGAAAACGCATGCGAATTCGCATGAAAATTTGCATTTAAATTTGCATGCGCATGTGAATTCGTTTATGCGTTTTCCACATAGAAATTGCACCGCACTCGTCGAAACGGCCCTTACATTGATTTTATGCAAAAACGTACGCTTATTTGCATGGAAAATTCGCATCGCGAAAACGCATGCGAATTTCCTATTAATTACGTTGCATGCACAAGGCGGTGTGCGAATTCTGATGGCTCTGCTGTGCAGAATTTTCCTGTACAGAAAAACAGTTGTCCTGACAAGTGGAAACAGGCTAATTAACTTGTATTGGTTATGCGATTCTGCGTGCAGAAAACGCATGCAATGCAGATTCGTGATGATGGAAACGGGCCCTAAAGAGAGCCAAAGGTGGGTTTCTGCAATTCATATAGGACAAAGAGGCACATTTTGTATATTATCACCAGCCTCTGTGTCCTTATACTGTGCCCCCAGCCGCCCCCCGCCCCCATGCTCTGCTGTCCCCCTTATAAAAACCGTCACGCTAGCGACACACAGATTGTCGCTAGATGGCTGTTTACATTGATGCTGCCACTCTCTGTGGCTCCCCGTATATCATGGCTCTCCGCCTTGTCCATAGTCCATACCTGACTTGAGTCCTGGGATGGGCTGTCTGAGGGCAGAGGCTGCCAGGCTTAATACAGTCAGAAGGAGGCGGAGCTATGCAAATCATTTGGTCTGTCCCATGATGAGGCATTGCGCTGGCCAACTTTGATTATGAGGAGCCTTATTTTCTAATTAACGTTACATATTTAGATGCAGAACTTTGCTAATGAATCTATGTAGCCAGACGATTGTAAAATTATAGTCTTTGTGTGGGGTATGTTGTTGTCACCATAAGTTGAATGATAAATGTGACTTTGACTTTATAAACAAATTGAGCCTATTTATATACATGTGGATGTGTGAGGGGGTCTCAGCTGTTCCTGATGACAAGGTGTACTATCTCTGATGTATACCAGCTCTTCCTACAAAAGTCCGGCCAGGCGTGTAATAATTCATAATCTTCAGTATTGAGGGCAGAGGTATGTACACCCAGGTTGTCGGGGACCACATCCACCATTTTGTTATACTGTCAAATAATAGACGTAGGGCTCGTTTCCACTATAGCGAATCCGCATGCGGATTCGCACAGCCAATACAAATGGATGGGACTGTTTCCACTTGTGCGTCGTGCGGGAGCGTTTTGGTGTGCAGGGGAAATTTGCTCGGCAGAGCCGTCAGATTTCGCGTGCGGCTGGAATGTGTGCTATTCGCCCGCAATGCTTTTAATAGGGAAATCGCATGCGGCTTTGTCATGCGTTTTTTCCCGCGATTTCGCATGGAATGTAATGTAAATTTACACAGGCAGTGACATGATTAAAATCGCCTATTACTTAGCCATGCGAAATCGCAGGGAAAAACGCATGCAGAAACGCATCCGCATGCGATTTCGTCCGCGGTGGAATCCAGGCGATTCCGCACCGCAATAGTGGAAACGAGCCCTAAGTAGAGTATACCAGCGTAGTGGGTATAGGCATACTGTAAGGGCCCATTTCCACTTGTGCAATGCGAGTTTGTTATCGAAAATGCAGAAGCGAATTTGCGCACGTTTTCGCACATGTTAGTAAGTCTGCGAATTTTAACCATGTCAGTACCTGTGTGCTTTTAGGGCCGTTTCCACTACAGCGAATCTGCATGTGTTTTATGCATGCAGATTCGCATACCTAATAATAAATGTAAGAGCACACAGGCACTGATATAGTTAAATTCACATCCTTACACAGGAACGCGAAAACGCATGCGAATTCGCATGAAAATTTGCATTTAAATTTGCATGCGCATGTGAATTCGTTTATGCGTTTTCCACATAGAAATTGCACCGCACTCGTCGAAACGGCCCTTACATTGATTTTATGCAAAAACGTACGCTTATTTGCATGGAAAATTCGCATCGCGAAAACGCATGCGAATTTCCTATTAATTACGTTGCATGCACAAGGCGGTGTGCGAATTCTGATGGCTCTGCTGTGCAGAATTTTCCTGTACAGAAAAACAGTTGTCCTGACAAGTGGAAACAGGCTAATTAACTTGTATTGGTTATGCGATTCTGCGTGCAGAAAACGCATGCAATGCAGATTCGTGATGATGGAAACGGGCCCTAAAGAGAGCCAAAGGTGGGTTTCTGCAATTCATATAGGACAAAGAGGCACATTTTGTATATTATCACCAGCCTCTGTGTCCTTATACTGTGCCCCCAGCCGCCCCCCGCCCCCATGCTCTGCTGTCCCCCTTATAAAAACCGTCACGCTAGCGACACACAGATTGTCGCTAGATGGCTGTTTACATTGATGCTGCCACTCTCTGTGGCTCCCCGTATATCATGGCTCTCCGCCTTGTCCATAGTCCATACCTGACTTGAGTCCTGGGATGGGCTGTCTGAGGGCAGAGGCTGCCAGGCTTAATACAGTCAGAAGGAGGCGGAGCTATGCAAATCATTTGGTCTGTCCCATGATGAGGCATTGCGCTGGCCAACTTTGATTATGAGGAGCCTTATTTTCTAATTAACGTTACATATTTAGATGCAGAACTTTGCTAATGAATCTATGTAGCCAGACGATTGTAAAATTATAGTCTTTGTGTGGGGTATGTTGTTGTCACCATAAGTTGAATGATAAATGCGACTTTGACTTTATAAACAAATTGAGCCTATTTATATACATGTGGATGTGTGAGGGGGTCTCAGCTGTTCCTGATGACAAGGTGTACTATCTCTGATGTATACCAGCTCTTCCTACAAAAGTCCGGCCAGGCGTGTAATAATTCATAATCTTCAGTATTGAGGGCAGAGGTATGTACACCCAGGTTGTCGGGGACCACATCCACCATTTTGTTATACTGTCAAATAATAGACGTAGGGCTCGTTTCCACTATAGCGAATCCGCATGCGGATTCGCACAGCCAATACAAGTGGATGGGACTGTTTCCACTTGTGCGTCGTGTGGAAGCGTTTTGGTGTGCAGGGGAAATCTGCACGGCAGAGCCGTCAGATTTCGCGTGCGGCTGGAATGCGTGCTATTCGCCCGCAATGCTTTTAATAGGGAAATCGCATGCGGCTTTGTCATGCGTTTTTTCCCGCGATTTCGCATGGAATGTAATGTAAATTTACACAGGCAGTGACATGATTAAAATCGCCTATTACTTAGCCATGCGAAATCGCAGGGAAAAACGCATGCAGAAACGCATCCGCATGCGATTTCGTCCGCGGTGGAATCCAGGCGATTCCGCACCGCAATAGTGGAAACGAGCCCTAAGTAGAGTATACCAGCGTAGTGGGTATAGGCATACTGTAAGGGCCCATTTCCACTTGTGCAATGCGAGTTTGTTATCGAAAATGCAGAAGCGAATTTGCGCACGTTTTCGCACATGTTAGTAAGTCTGCGAATTTTAACCATGTCAGTACCTGTGTGCTTTTAGGGCCGTTTCCACTACAGCGAATCTGCATGTGTTTTATGCATGCAGATTCGCATACCTAATAATAAATGTAAGAGCACACAGGCACTGATATAGTTAAATTCACATCCTTACACAGGAACGCGAAAACGCATGCGAATTCGCATGAAAATTTGCATTTAAATTTGCATGCGCATGTGAATTCGTTTATGCGTTTTCCACATAGAAATTGCACCGCACTCGTCGAAACGGCCCTTACATTGATTTTATGCAAAAACGTACGCTTATTTGCATGGAAAATTCGCATCGCGAAAACGCATGCGAATTTCCTATTAATTACGTTGCATGCACAAGGCGGTGTGCGAATTCTGATGGCTCTGCTGTGCAGATTTTTCCTGTACAGAAAAACACTGTTGTCCTGACAAGTGGTAACAGGCTAATTAACTTGTATTGGTTATGCGATTCTGCGTGCAGAAAACGCATGCAATGCAGATTCGTGATAATGGAAACGGGCCCTAAAGAGAGCCAAAGGTGGGTTTCTGCAATTCATATAGGACAAAGAGGCACATTTTGTATATTATCACCAGCCTCTGTGTCCTTATACTGTGCCCCCAGCCGCCCCCCCCCCCCATGCTCTGCTGTCCCCCTTATAAAAACCGTCACGCTAGCGACACACAGATTGTCGCTAGATGGCTGTTTACATTGATGCTGCCACTCTCTGTGGCTCCCCGTATATCATGGCTCTCCGCCTTGTCCATAGTCCATACCTGACTTGAGTCCTGGGATGGGCTGTCTGAGGGCAGAGGAGGTGTGGCCTGTGAGATGGAAAGGCTGCCAGGCTTAATACAGTCAGAAGGAGGCGGAGCTATGCAAATCATTTGGTCTGTCCCATGATGAGGCATTGCGCTGGCCAACTTTGATTATGAGGAGCCTTATTTTCTAATTAACGTTACATATTTAGATGCAGAACTTTGCTAATGAATCTATGTAGCCAGACGATTGTAAAATTATAGTCTTTGTGTGGGGTATGTTGTTGTCACCATAAGTTGAATGATAAATGTGACTTTGACTTTATAAACAAATTGAGCCTATTTATATACATGTGGATGTGTGAGGGGGTCTCAGCTGTTCCTGATGACAAGGTGTACTATCTCTGATGTATACCAGCTCTTCCTACAAAAGTCCGGCCAGGCGTGTAATAATTCATAATCTTCAGTATTGAGGGCAGAGGTATGTACACCCAGGTTGTCGGGGACCACATCCACCATTTTGTTATATTGTCAAATAATAGACGTAGGGCTCGTTTCCACTATAGCGAATCCGCATGCGGATTCGCACAGCCAATACAAATGGATGGGACTGTTTCCACTTGTGCGTCGTGCGGGAGCGTTTTGGTGTGCAGGGGAAATTTGCTCGGCAGAGCCGTCAGATTTCGCGTGCGGCTGGAATGTGTGCTATTCGCCCGCAATGCTTTTAATAGGGAAATCGCATGCGGCTTTGTCATGCGTTTTTTCCCGCGATTTCGCATGGAATGTAATGTAAATTTACACAGGCAGTGACATGATTAAAATCGCCTATTACTTAGCCATGCGAAATCGCAGGGAAAAACGCATGCAGAAACGCATCCGCATGCGATTTCGTCCGCGGTGGAATACAGGCGATTCCGCACCGCAATAGTGGAAACGAGCCCTAAGTAGAGTATACCAGCGTAGTGGGTATAGGCATACTGTAAGGGCCCATTTCCACTTGTGCAATGCGAGTTTGTTATCGAAAATGCAGAAGCGAATTTGCGCACGTTTTCGCACATGTTAGTAAGTCTGCGAATTTTAACCATGTCAGTACCTGTGTGCTTTTAGGGCCGTTTCCACTACAGCGAATCTGCATGTGTTTTATGCATGCAGATTCGCATACCTAATAATAAATGTAAGAGCACACAGGCACTGATATAGTTAAATTCACATCCTTACACAGTAACGCGAAAACGCATGCGAATTCGCATGAAAATTTGCATTTAAATTTGCATGCGCATGTGAATTCGTTTATGCGTTTTCCACATAGAAATTGCACCGCACTCGTCGAAACGGCCCTTACATTGATTTTATGCAAAAACGTACGCTTATTTGCATGGAAAATTCGCATCGCGAAAACGCATGCGAATTTCCTATTAATTACGTTGCATGCACAAGGCGGTGTGCGAATTCTGATGGCTCTGCTGTGCAGAATTTTCCTGTACAGAAAAACAGTTGTCCTGACAAGTGGAAACAGGCTAATTAACTTGTATTGGTTATGCGATTCTGCGTGCAGAAAACGCATGCAATGCAGATTCGTGATGATGGAAACGGGCCCTAAAGAGAGCCAAAGGTGGGTTTCTGCAATTCATATAGGACAAAGAGGCACATTTTGTAAATTATCACCAGCCTCTGTGTCCTTATACTGTGCCCCCAGCCGCCCCCCGCCCCCATGCTCTGCTGTCCCCCTTATAAAAACCATCACGCTAGCGACACACAGATTGTCGCTAGATGGCTGTTTACATTGATGCTGCCACTCTCTGTGGCTCCCCGTATATCATGGCTCTCCGCCTTGTCCATAGTCCATACCTGACTTGAGTCCTGGGATGGGCTGTCTGAGGGCAGAGGCTGCCAGGCTTAATACAGTCAGAAGGAGGCGGAGCTATGCAAATCATTTGGTCTGTCCCATGATGAGGCATTGCGCTGGCCAACTTTGATTATGAGGAGCCTTATTTTCTAATTAACGTTACATATTTAGATGCAGAACTTTGCTAATGAATCTATGTAGCCAGACGATTGTAAAATTATAGTCTTTGTGTGGGGTATGTTGTTGTCACCATAAGTTGAATGATAAATGTGACTTTGACTTTATAAACAAATTGAGCCTATTTATATACATGTGGATGTGTGAGGGGGTCTCAGCTGTTCCTGATGACAAGGTGTACTATCTCTGATGTATACCAGCTCTTCCTACAAAAGTCCGGCCAGGCGTGTAATAATTCATAATCTTCAGTATTGAGGGCAGAGGTATGTACACCCAGGTTGTCGGGGACCACATCCACCATTTTGTTATACTGTCAAATAATAGACGTAGGGCTCGTTTCCACTATAGCAAATCCGCATGCGGATTCGCACAGCCAATACAAATGGATGGGACTGTTTCCACTTGTGCGTCGTGCGGGAGCGTTTTGGTGTGCAGGGGAAATTTGCTCGGCAGAGCCGTCAGATTTCGCGTGCGGCTGGAATGTGTGCTATTCGCCCGCAATGCTTTTAATAGGGAAATCGCATGCGGCTTTGTCATGCGTTTTTTCCCGCGATTTCGCATGGAATGTAATGTAAATTTACACAGGCAGTGACATGATTAAAATCGCCTATTACTTAGCCATGCGAAATCGCAGGGAAAAACGCATGCAGAAACGCATCCGCATGCGATTTCGTCCGCGGTGGAATCCAGGCGATTCCGCACCGCAATAGTGGAAACGAGCCCTAAGTAGAGTATACCAGCGTAGTGGGTATAGGCATACTGTAAGGGCCCATTTCCACTTGTGCAATGCGAGTTTGTTATCGAAAATGCAGAAGCGAATTTGCGCACGTTTTCGCACATGTTAGTAAGTCTGCGAATTTTAACCATGTCAGTACCTGTGTGCTTTTAGGGCCGTTTCCACTACAGCGAATCTGCATGTGTTTTATGCATGCAGATTCGCATACCTAATAATAAATGTAAGAGCACACAGGCACTGATATAGTTAAATTCACATCCTTACACAGGAACGCGAAAACGCATGCGAATTCGCATGAAAATTTGCATTTAAATTTGCATGCGCATGTGAATTCGTTTATGCGTTTTCCACATAGAAATTGCACCGCACTCGTCGAAACGGCCCTTACATTGATTTTATGCAAAAACGTACGCTTATTTGCATGGAAAATTCGCATCGCGAAAACGCATGCGAATTTCCTATTAATTACGTTGCATGCACAAGGCGGTGTGCGAATTCTGATGGCTCTGCTGTGCAGAATTTTCCTGTACAGAAAAACAGTTGTCCTGACAAGTGGAAACAGGCTAATTAACTTGTATTGGTTATGCGATTCTGCGTGCAGAAAACGCATGCAATGCAGATTCGTGATGATGGAAACGGGCCCTAAAGAGAGCCAAAGGTGGGTTTCTGCAATTCATATAGGACAAAGAGGCACATTTTGTATATTATCACCAGCCTCTGTGTCCTTATACTGTGCCCCCAGCCGCCCCCCGCCCCCATGCTCTGCTGTCCCCCTTATAAAAACCGTCACGCTAGCGACACACAGATTGTCGCTAGATGGCTGTTTACATTGATGCTGCCACTCTCTGTGGCTCCCCGTATATCATGGCTCTCCGCCTTGTCCATAGTCCATACCTGACTTGAGTCCTGGGATGGGCTGTCTGAGGGCAGAGGCTGCCAGGCTTAATACAGTCAGAAGGAGGCGGAGCTATGCAAATCATTTGGTCTGTCCCATGATGAGGCATTGCGCTGGCCAACTTTGATTATGAGGAGCCTTATTTTCTAATTAACGTTACATATTTAGATGCAGAACTTTGCTAATGAATCTATGTAGCCAGACGATTGTAAAATTATAGTCTTTGTGTGGGGTATGTTGTTGTCACCATAAGTTGAATGATAAATGCGACTTTGACTTTATAAACAAATTGAGCCTATTTATATACATGTGGATGTGTGAGGGGGTCTCAGCTGTTCCTGATGACAAGGTGTACTATCTCTGATGTATACCAGCTCTTCCTACAAAAGTCCGGCCAGGCGTGTAATAATTCATAATCTTCAGTATTGAGGGCAGAGGTATGTACACCCAGGTTGTCGGGGACCACATCCACCATTTTGTTAAACTGTCAAATAATAGACTTAGGGCTCGTTTCCACTATAGCGAATCCGCATGCGGATTCGCACAGCCAATACAAGTGGATGGGACTGTTTCCACTTGTGCGTCGTGCGGGAGCGTTTTGGTGTGCGGGGGAAATCTGCACGGCAGATCCGTCAGATTTCGCGTGCGGCTGGAATGCGTGCGATTCGCCCGCAATGCTTTTAATAGGGAAATCGCATGCGGTTTTGTCATGCGTTTTTTTCCCGCGATTTGGCATGGAATGTAATGTAAATTTACACAGGCAGTGACATGATTAAAATCGCCTTTTACTTAGCCATGCGAAATCGCAGGGAAAAACGCATGCAGAAACGCATCCGCATGCGATTTCGTCCGCGGTGGAATCCAGGCGATTCCGCACCGCAATAGTGGAAACGAGCCCTAAGTAGAGTATACCAGCGTAGTGGGTATAGGCATACTGTAAGGGCCCATTTCCACTTGTGCAATGCGAGTTTGTTATCGAAAATGCAGAAGCGAATGTCAATATGTAGTTATATAGCACTGACATCTTCTACAGCGCTTTACAGAGTACATAGTCTCGTCACTGACTGTCCTCTGAGGACAGTCCTAATCAAATGTTCTACTATATTATGTATTTATATAGCACTGACCTCTTCTGCAGCACTTTACATAGAACATAGTCTTATTACTGACTGTCCTCAGAGGAGCTCACAATCTAATACCTACCACCAGTTTGTGGGAACACTGGCTCATGTGTTTTTATGGTAAGAACCTTTCCTATTTGCTTGTGTAAAGGTCACTTTACTCATATCTTGGGAGGAAACATGGGCCCACAGACTTTGAGTTGCACTCTTACTGGGAAATTTTCCTTGGCCACGCCCACTGCATGCTTTGGGCACGCCCATTTTTGTTGCAGTACGCCGCCAATGTCCTTGGGGGGGGGGGGGGGGGGGTGTGTCGTAGCTCTGAGGTGCCTAGGGGGGCCCAAACCCTAAAAACAGCCTAAAAATGCAAACCCTAAATACAGCTTAAAAATGACATAGGTTCGTCGCACTATGGTGACTCAGTGCACACTGATATTATGCCTATGTCATTTTTAAAGCACTTTTGAATAAATACTAATTTTTAAGATGGTGCGGATCCTTCCAACCTATGGCTGAAGTCCCAGCAACTTAAGGAGCAACTAAAGCATACTTTTTATATAAAAACTATATAGAATTTTATTTTGTGTTTCATTCTGCAGTATCCATATCCCTGGGCTTATTGCCCTACATTGCAGTCAAAAACCTAGTCCACATGGACTAACATCCACTTCACATTAAACAATCCATTAAATGATTACCGTATATACTCGAGTATAAGCCGAGAATTTGGGTCCCAAAAAGTGGGGGTCTTGGCTTATACTCGAGTCAGTGCAGGACACATGTGCCCCCGAGTGCTTTCTCATACCCTGCTTGTGTCCCCTGCCATATGCGGTATGAATAATGGTGTCTACAATTCAAGTGTATGTGAGCGGCTCACCTGAATCCCACGCCAGTGTCCCCCACCATACACTTGCTAAATAATGATGCTGCTACAATTGATCTGTACGTGATCGGCTCTCCTCCCTCCTCTGAGTCTCTTGCCCCCGCCGGAGAGCGATGTGTCTGTTCGGCACTGTAATTTGCAGAGCAGTACTCTGTGTTCAATGATCGGACCACGCTGCCTGAAAGAGTCTCCGCTCTATGATGTCCTGCAGCAGCGCATGTAATTTTTTATGGTTAAAGTTAGGGGGTCTGCTTATACTCGAATATATACGGTAGATTGCAGGAGAGTCAACATTCATTCTGCTAGATAGATTTGACTAATGCTGGTCAATAAAATGCAAATAATTTCAAGTTGATGCGACACTCGAACAACGCAACATAGTATTGTTCTCCCTGCTCCTACGCACGCCACCCGTTCTCCCTCTGATATTCAGATCTCTTTAAAGTGAACCTCTGGACTAAAAATCTACTCGGCAGCACTGAAAAGGCTTGGTGTTTCTTTAACAGTTTCACAGCATCAGAACTTTGTTTTTCTTACCAAAGCATCATTTTTAGCTGCATTTTTAGCTAAGCTCTACCCATCAAAAAAAAAGCCCGGGCTTTTTTCCCCTGATGCTGTGCAGAGCATGATGGGAATTCCTATGTTGTTCACGTTGCCTAGCAACTGGGAGAGGCGCTCAGAACACAGGACAGTTGGAACTGTGTATCATGCTCCTTCACCTTCTTTCAACCAAAAAGATGGCTGCCATCATGAAATCAAACATTTGCCTGTTCTTTTAAAACAGGGTGGGTAAGAGATTATATTACCTATCTATTTTAATTAACATAACTAATGTAACTTAATGACAGTATGTTTGTTTAGGCTGGAGTTCCTCTTTAAGTTAAAAACAACTTGACTTAATGTATAATAATGTAGAATTTATCAATGATAGAATTTTTTTTTACAGATGTACATTTCCAACTATATGAGCTGACAATTATTCATACAAGAAGGTAAAAGGGAAGAATAATAATGAAAAAAATAGTCAAGTGTGGAATGCCTACCGTAGTTCCTCAGATGTATGCTGTTAAAATAGAATATGTTCATTTCGGCTTCCAGGTGCTTCTTGGGTACATGGAAATTGAGTGGAGGGGTTTATAATATGCATTTGGATGCACCACAGAGTTCCAGTGATTTAGCAGTATTGTTTTATTTGTTAAGATTTGCTCACATAGCATGCTGAAGTAGGTTCAGTTAAAGCATGGACAGACTCCACAATATGGCATGGCGTGTGCACCTGGAAAATTGTGCTGTGCATGATTTAGATTAATGATGATGTCTGAGTTGAAGCAGTTGTAGAAAATAGAAGTTCGCTTAAGTGGTTAAGTCACATATTACTATTGTTCTTTTTTCAGCAATTTTTCCAACTTGTGAAGTTACGAAAACTTGGCCTTAGTGATAATGAAATTCAGCGGCTTCCCCCGGAGATAGCAAATTTTATGCAACTGGTAGAACTTGATGTATCACGGAATGGTAAGTCTTACGTTATTGCTAAATATAAGTTTTTAATGTGATAGCCCTTGTATGTTATATCATGTTTATCTTCCATATAAAATGCTTTTTTTTTTTTTTTTTTTTTGCTATGATAGTTTAAGTGCTGTTCATCTATACTTCCAGTAGTATGCATCAAACATAAGTTTGTCCTGCACAAGACTCCATCCTCTATCGTAAGGCTAGGTCCACACTTGGCCCATTTGCAGAACAGACCTGCGGTCCGTGATCCTGGCGGTTTGTGATCCTGTAAAACCTGAATGCAAACGGATCCGTGCTGCCCTTTTGCAGCAAATGTTTTTGATCCGTTTGCAGTGTTTTTCCTCCCCCAAAAACGGATGGCTGCAGCCAGGACCCTAATAGGTGTCCCTCAGGTAGCCTAAGGTAGTAGCAGCCAGGACTGGGGGTAGCAGGCACAGGGAAGGGGGTCGCCCCCCCTCACCTGTGTCCCTCTGTCCCCACTCCCTCCTCCAGCTATTTGCGACAAAAGTGTAGCGAGTGAGCAGGAAAGCACCTTACTTCCTCTGCCCGCCGTGACTTCCTGCAATGCCGCCCTCTAGTGGGGGGCATTGTCGGAAGTCATGCGGCGAGCAGAGGAAGAAAGGTAAACTTCCCATCTTGCTCGTTCGCTACACTTTTGCGGGGACCCAGGGGAGGGGGGTGCAAACCCCCTACCCGCCGCTGTGCCCGCTACCCCCTGTCCTTGCTGCTACCCCTCAGGCTACCTGGGGACACCTATTGGGGTGACGTGAAGTGGAGGAGCAGGCAATGCGGATCTTCCTCCGTTTTGTGTGCAAGAATAGCCTGTGTAGAGGGAGGTCCGTTTTTGCACTGCCCTCCACTACCCCTGCGTTTATCAGGATCCATGTGCATTGCGGTAAAATGCAGCAGATCCGGACCATCCATTCAGGTTTTCAAAACTGGTCCCCGCAAACAGACGGATCCGGTTTTTTGTTTGTGTGAAGACAGCTGCTATTTTTAACATTACTATCCGTGGCTCCGGTTTTGATCATCAGGCTTTTAAAACAGAGCCACAGATACATTTCCGGACCTAGTGTGAACGAGCCCTAACTTTTAAGTTTTAACCTTTTACTTTTTATGATTTGGATAATGGGCAAGGTTTAGAACCTCTTGAAGTTTCACTATATGTGTCGGCTGCGGGTAGATGTTGCCTAACTCCTCTTTTTCATCCTCTGTTTACATAACCTTTCTGAACTCTGTCTTTGAAAAAGTAGGTGAAAAAAGTACTGTCAAATTTATTATAAGTATTTTCTATCTTGCTGGTGCCTTAAAAGGCATTTTATTTATAAGGTGTAAGAATATCCCAGGGGAAAAAAAACTGTCTCTTGGACTTACATGGCTTCAATAAAAATGAGGGACATTTTATAAAACTTGAAAAGAATTGTAATACATGCCCACTCTACTGAAATATAAAATTTTATTCATTGCTGTTGGATTCTGTTGAAGAGATTTTTTTTATATTGTATAATACCAGAAACTTATGAACACTCTCTCAGATGGAGTACATCGATAAAAATAAATGCTAAGCCCTTTTCTTATTCCAAAACTAAAATAAAAATGCATTCTTCATTTCTAGTTGCTGGTTCTGTTGTAGCACTTCTGATAAAAAGTACATTTTTGCACAAAAAGACTGTTTTGCTTTTACTTTGAGATAAATTTAACATAAGTAAAATGGAAACTGATTATTTTTCCACCATCTCTATCCTCTCCTCTCTCTGCCTAACATCACAATAAATGGCAATAACACTTCAATAACTTCAGTTCTCCAAGAAAGTTACCGGAGGGGGATGTTCAATTACTATTTCATTTTTTTTTCATGCACCAATTCACACTAACCACCTCTTGTCATCTTTAACACCAAAAACGTATCTCAATTCTTCTCCAAATACTACCCCAAATCTAATCTCTGCTCTGCACACAAACTTCTTCTTCCCTCCCCTAGAATCACCTCCTCCCACATATACAGAACTTCTCGTGATTCTCGCCTCCTCTCCAAAACACATCTGTCTCTCTCCAAACCTTTCAAACATCCAGCTCATTCTTAAAGGATACTAGAGCTGAAAAATACTGCTCTTTTACTTAGGTGTGGGTGCTGTCCCCTTTGGATGGATCACTGTTGTCATCGTTGTGATTAAAGGCCAGCTGCATCATATCCTATGCCCACTCTGTGTTTCTAATGCTGCTGCTTTTTTACTTACCTGGGGCTTCTGCCAGCCCACATAGGCTTTATTTCCCTTGCTGTCCTCCTCCTCACTTAACTGTTTGGCCCGCTAAGTTAACAAAGTCACCCAAGTCACGCAATACTGTACATATGTCGACCTGGCAGCACGTGTCCTTGATTGTGTTCCTGTGGCCGGGAGCATCCTGTGCATGCATGGCTGTAAGGCTTGGAAAAGTGTGCATGCGTAGAGCGCTCTCAGCCATAGGAGCACAACCAAGGACCTGGGCTGGCACATGCGCTGAATTTATGCGACTTGGCTGATCAGCTGAGCCTGAAGGATGACAGGATGACAGCGGGGGACATACAAGCCTACGGGGGCTGGAAGAAGCCCCAGGTAAGTAAAAGGGCAGTTTTATTTTTTTCAGCTCTGGTATGCTTTAATCCACACTTTTTTTTTTTTTTTTTTCAGACTAGCAATAATCTAACCTAAGACATTCTACTTTTAGCCTCTGGTCAAGCTGTGCCCCTTTCTGAATATAGTACACAAACACAACTACTCTGTTGGAACACATTGTTTCTCACTGTCTCTTGTATCCTCCCTTTTACTTTAGATTGTAAGCTTGCAAGGGCAGGGATGTTTCCCTTTCGTGACTTGTAAAATAAGTGGTTTGTTAATCACTATATAATTGTCACTGCAACTTACTCATATTATATTGTCTACAAGTTTTGTATAGTGTACTAATTTCTGTATTGTTATGTCTATTTATGTCTATTTTTACATACTTACATTTTTAAAGATGGCCATGCACTTAAGGTGCTCATACAACTAGTGATGTATGGGCAGATCGACCAAGAGACAGATTTTTCTCTGATAGACTCTGATCAGAGAGAGCCGAGAGAGATCTGTTGTCTGCCCATGCACCACAGGCCCATTCCCAATGACACTGCCTTGTCCTTCCCCCCCATGCCTGTGCATTCATATCTCACCTGTTACAGCTGCCGCAGGTATCCCTCTGATCTTGTCCGTTGCTTCTCCATTCACTTCCCATGTGGTTGCTGTGTATAGCACAAGGCGTGTGAGTAACATCACTTGCTTAAGTGGGTTCTTCTGCATTCATCAATTGTCGCGGTATGGCACTCCGCAATCGCCGCCCCGACTACCAATAAACCACGTCGAGCGCGAGATTTCCCAGTATGCTCGTTCGATACATTTACTGAAATCAGTTGAATTGCCGATCAGGCATGCTTGTTGCAACACAGATTTTCATCTGATTCAATAAAACCATTGAACTGGATGGTTGATTGGACCGTAGAATCGTTAGATGTGTGGCCACCTTCAGAGATGGCTACCAGATTTGACCACCAGATAAATCAGATTTTGATCAGAGAGGTATCTATTACTGCCACACCGTACCCTCAAGGTGTCCACTGATGATGCAATTTGCCTAACGACAATTGCTGAACGATTCTTCTTATGTATGATCGTAAATGAGCGTTTGGGACCACTGATGGGCAAAAATCTCCTAACTGATCAGATTAATGAAATTGATCTGAATTTCGGTTCGATCCAGTCAATTTGATCACATTGGTTAGGAGATTTTTGCCCATTAGTGGTCCCAAACTATCATTTACAATCGTTCATAAGAAGAATCGTTCGTAATCGATTGTTCAGCAGATTGTATCATTAGTGGTCACCTTCAGGTCTTTCCCGGCTGTGCAGTGAAGCATACGTTCACTTGTCCACCACTGCCAGGCGCCCTTGTCCTGGTGACACGTACATTACATGACCATGCACATGCTGTCGGTCCATGGGATGCAGGCATCCTGGCTCTGATGCTGGACACAGGAGGAGCACACCAGTGGACAAGTGAGTGTGCGCTCCAATGAACCACTCCTCGGGAGCACATGTTAGATGGGGAGACCAGGGGGGAATTCAAATGGTCATCCCAAATTCTACCATCAATACTGCTATGCTCCCTCTCAAGCAAGATCTTTCCAGCCTTCACAACTGATAGTTTCATTCGATTTCAGCAGAAAATTGCTCTAAATTAAAATTGGCCAGTCACATTGCAGCATCGTTCTCTGCCAGGAAAATTGAGCAAATGTATGGGCAGTTTTTACTCTGTACCTCACCACTGAAAATGGCTCTATGTGCTGTATATCAACATTAATAATAAGAATATATGGTCTTGCCATTAAAGTGGAGGCAATTATATCTCCTTTTTATATAGTGTGGAGAAGGGTTAGAGCCTGCTTCATGTGTTTGTTGTTGTTGTTGTAGTAGTTGTAATCCTTGGGATCTTTTCTCTGGCACTGACAGTTGACAGCAGAAGAAAAAGTGATGTATATTACAAAATGTCATGTTTATTTCCAATGTAAACACTGGTAAATCTGGTAATGAATCACCTGGAATGCTAACTGTTAAAGGCCCCTTTGAGAAATAATTGCAACTTTTTATTATCAGGATGGTGGCACTCTCTCCAGTGGACAGAAATACCTAAATAAAGTTTGGCAGAGGGGTTAGCTTGGATCTTTAATAGAGTACAAAAAAATTGATAGGAGTTCTAATTGAAGGGCTAGTTTAAACCTGAGATGGTAAAATAAAGATTTTTTTTTTTTTACTCACCTGGGGCCTCCTCCAGCCCTATGCGCACCGATGCATCCCTCGCCATCCTCCCGAGTGCCTCCACTCAGCCACAATCTGTTCTGGTAATCTGTCTCAGTCGCTCCAGTTGGCTCTTCTGAGCATTCAGGGAGGACGGCGAGGAATAAATCGGTGCTCATAGGGCTGGAGGAAGGCTCGGGTGAGTATAAAATCCTTTTTATTTCGCCATCTCAGGTACACTTTAAGTAGATTCTAAAAAAACTGTGTTCAGTAAGCATTCCTGATGCTCTGAGTACCCTATATGCCCAGAGAAAAATGATTTGCGCCACATAGGTTTTGAATGTTAATAATTGTGAGGTGGAGTTGTCCTAATATGGAGGCTTGACTACAGATATCATTGACTCACACATTGGCCTCAATTCACTAAGCTTTATCAAACACTTTATCAAAGATTAGATAATTTACCTCATGAATAAAATCTAATTTTGAATTCACCAAGGTGTTATAGATTCATTGAATGTTTTATCAATAAAATGTTCAATAAATCTATAACACTTTAGTGAATTCAAAATTAGATTTTACCCATGAGGTAAATTATCAAACGTTTGATAGTGTTTGATAAAGCTTAGTGAATTGAGGCCAAAGTGTTCCCCACTAAGCTGTAATTGTTGGAAGCAGGGGCGTACCTGTGTTCTATAGAGCCTATGGCAAACATGGAAATTGCGCCCCCCCTCCCCCCAGCCAGAGTACCATTCCTCTCTAAAAACAGTGTCTTTTCTCGCTTACTTGATTTATGGTTGCCTGTGTTTTCGGTCTTGGGATATTGCTGAAGTAACTTTTTTGAAAATATCTCTTCTTATTCCTACTCTGTTCTGTTTTCTAACACTAAGCCAAATGCACCCTATATACATAAATTAAAGAGAACCCGAGGCGGGGTTCTTATATTGCAATCCCCATACGGAGGCTGGGTCTGCCTATAGAGCCCAGGCATGGGCAAACTTGGCCCTCCAGCTGTTGAGGAACTACAAGTCCCACAATGCATTGCAGGAGTCTGACAACCACAGTCATGACTCATAAAGGCAAATGCATTGTGGGATTTCTAGTTCCTTAACAGCTGGAGGGCCAAGTTTGCCCATGCCTGGTCCAGCCTCTGTTGCTATGTAGCTTCCTCCAAAGCCCCCCCTGCGCGCTGTGAGACCCCATCAATCACAGCCGCGCTGTTGACACGCAGCGTGTCGCAGCGTGCTGTGTTTACCTCACTAATGCCAGTCTCGCCGCTCCCCCGCCTCCTGAATTGCTCCGGTCCTGGCCCACGCCCCTTCCCTCGCCGCTGATTGGAGGGAAGGGACGCGGGCGGGGACCGGAGCGATTCAGGAGGCGGGCCAGAGCGGAGACTGACATTAGTGAGGTAAACACAGCCGCATAGTGCGGCTGTGTTTTATGGGGTCTCGCAGTGCGCAGGGGGGGCTTTGGGGGAAGCTATATAGCAACAGAGGCTGGGCTCTATAGGCAGACCCAGCCTCTGTATGGGGATTGCGATGTAAGAACCCCGCCTCGGGTTCTCTTTAAGTAGCCATGTTCCCCAAATAACAGAATATATCGGATTTGAGGTCTGAGTGATGGAGAGGCACGAGGGCAGGCATGGTGGTGCAGAACAGGAGCAGGCATGGCGCCCATGGTACTGTGGCGCCCATGGCATGAGACATGATTGCACTCCTCTAGATACGCCTCTGGTTGGAAAGGAAAAGCCCTGGGTGCTAGATGGGGCAGCTGCATTGGCTGAATTACAGTAAAGGTCACAATAGTCACTGATATTCTAAGCCACATGGGACTTACTCTTTGACAGCACATGCAGCACTAGTCCATCCTTCGTCTGTATGAAACCCGAGCATTTAAAATGTTAAGCAAAATATATTGTGAACATTTGTTCCTCAAAGCTAAATGAATCCCAAACTTGCATGAAACAATTGTTTGGTCTTTCCATTTATACTTCAGAGCATAGACTATTCCTACAAATTATGATTGTCTTTTCTTCCTCTTTTTTGTGGCTTTTCTAATAAAGTGGAACATAGCAAGAGTGACTTAGAATATTCTTGGCAGAAACTTTGGTCAATGATGTGATAAAAGTAGAAAACTTAAACTTGTAATGTTAATTCAATGCAAAAACTGTTTTGTTTACCCGCTGCTGCCTATATGTCGCTGAAGGAAGTGTCAGGGAAGGTTTGCTCAGTTGAAACAAATTTTCCTTTTGATCATTACAATTAGCCTGTCCTTGGGATCCTAGAGTAGGGGGTCATGTGATCAGAGACCATACCGATTGATCTCCGATCATGCTTTGGCTGCTGAAGCTGCAAACAGCCTTAGAGAATAGTGCTTGCATGAAGGGCTCCGTAAATTACGGTAACTTTCCTGCTCTAAAGCATATGTACTGCAGGAATACTCATTAAACAATTTACTGTGCAGCAGCAATGAGGAGTGTTTTGCTTTGTTTTTTAAGTAAGCATGAAAGATCACTTCACTTTTTAGCCTCTGTGACATGAGGCGAACATACATCGGATAAGTTTGTGTCCTTAGAGCTAACTTTAACAAGACCCAACCTCCTGATATGTACTCTGTGGACTTAGGCTGCTTCCACACAGGGACGTTACAGGCGCACGTTAGGGCAGCCTGTAACGCTATCCCAACGCACAGCAATGTAACACAAGTGGGCTGTTCACACTGCCCACGTTGCGTTACATGTAACGCTGCACTTTCTTCAGAAAGTGCAGCATACTATAGCGTTACAGCGGCTTAAGCCGCGTTAAACTGTCTGCACATGCTCAGTAATGTTGGGGAGGAGCGGAGAGCGGCCAGGCACATGGCTAATTAATATTCACTGCGACGTGCAGTGTTTACTTCCTGGAGCGGCCGCTCTGTGCGGCGATTGGCCGGCGGGACCACGTGATGCTGCATGCGTCCAAGAGTACGCATCACGGCATCACGGATGCCAGAGTGAGCTGCACAACGCAGCTCACTCTGACGTCCACATCAAAGAGCGCCAGGCGTTGCGTTAGGTGCACGTTATGCGACCTTAACGTGGCACCTAACGCAACGTCTTAGTGTGCAAGTAGCCTTAAAGGGACACTGTAGGGGGGTCGGGGGAAAATGAGTTGAAAATACCCAGGGCTTCTAAAGGTCCCCCACAGACATCCTGTGCCCGCGCAGCCACTCACCGATGCTCCGGCCCCGCCTCTGGTTCACTTCTGGAATTTCAGACTTTAAAGTCTGAAAACGACTGCGCCTGCGTTGCCGTGTCCTCGATCCCACTGATGTCACCAGGAGCATACTGCGCAGGCCCAGTATGGTCTGTGTCTGCGCAGTACGCTCCTGGTGACATCAGCGGGATTGAGGACATGGCAACGCAGGCACAGTGGTTTTCAGACTTTAAAGGATACCACAACTGACATGTGGCATAATGAGATAGACATGGGTATGTACAGTGCCTAGCACACAAATAACTATGTTGTGTTCCTTTTTTTCTTTCTCTGCCTGAAAGAGTTAAATATCAGGTATGTAAGTGGCTGACTCAGTCCTGACTCAGACAGGAAGTGACTACAGTGTGACCCTCACTGATAAGAAATTCCCCCTTTTTTGTCTCTTTCTTGCTCTCAAAGGGCATTTTCCGCTAGGAAAGTGTTTTATAGTTGGAATTTCTTATTAGTGAAGGTCATACTGTAGTCACTTCCTGTCTGAGTCAGGACTGAGTCAGCCACTTACATGCCTGATATTTACCTCTTTCAGGCAGAGAAAGAAAAAAAGGAACACAGCATAGTTATTTGTGTGCTGGGCACTGTACATACCCATGTCTATCTCATTATGCCACATGTCAGTTGTGGTATCCTTTAAAGTCTGAAATTCCAGAAGTGAACCAGAGGCAGGGCTGGAGCATCGGTGAGTGGCTGCGCGGGCACAGGATGTCTGTGGGGGACCTTTAGAAGCCCCGGGTAAGTTCAACTCATTTTCCCCCGACCCCCTACAGTATCCCTTTAAGCTAGACATACTCTCTATAATTATTGGTAAATGTAAAATTACATTTAGCATTGCTTCTTGAGGGCTTCTTGGTCTTTTTAAGCCCTTTATACCTTCTGGGTGGCTCTGGGTCACCACGAGCTGTCTCGTTATGCCTTGTAAGTCCATGTCCCCTGCAGACACTGATGGCGTTGGGACAGAGGAATAGTACACATTCTAGTAGTAGTATCTTAGCGAGCTCCACCCCTAGTGCACCTAAATAAATTTACCGTGGGTATGCTGCAAATTCAAATGTCACACCAACATATACAATATATAAAAGCAAAAAAATTGCACTGCCTCACAGTCCACTAACGGATGGAAACAAACAACAGTTCTTGGCCGCGTAGCCACCAAAAGTGAAGCTGTTCGTCTTCAGTCAACCTCAAACAGAAAAACACAGGAAAAAATTCATCGCATAGACCATCAGTTCAAACTTGATCCTCCACCAGCTAAGGACCCGTGTGATATTTAGAGGGTAACACCTTCCTCCTGTGCTCCACCACCCACAGGGATTGCCCTCACCTATATGTGCTGGTTGCTGTCTGTAAGGTCTGGGCAGCTAAAGCCAAAGGTGAGGGCAATCCCTGTGGGTGGTGGAGCACAGGAGGAAGGTGTTACCCTCTAAATATCACACGGGTCCTTAGCTGGTGGAGGATCAAGTTTGAACTGATGGTCTATGCGATTAATTTTTTCCTGTGTTTTTCTGTTTGAAGTTGACTGAAGACGAACAGCTTCACTTTTGGTGGCTACGCAGCCAAGAACTGTTGTTTGTTTCCGTCCGTTAGTGGACTGTGAGGCAGCGCAAATTTTTTGCTTTAATAGTACACATTCGTAGGTGATGCCACTGATGTAAAAACTGAGCGTTGCGGTCTTTATTCTGTTCGCAACGCGCCTCCCCCCCCACAGCACGCGTGCGCGCCTCCCTCCCCCCCCCCCCAAGCACGCAGATGCTTTGAGGAGCTAGAGAACCACTCACTCCTATTATGCTACCCACTGCAGTAATTGCTATCATGCCCACCAATAGGATGTAAGAAGATTGAGATAGTCTCTCCCTACTCTTGCTCCTGTCCTGTACTTCTGTGCTTCTTTGCACACACTGTGTCCGCTCTGTCATTGGAAGTTTTTGCTTGCTATGCAACGACAAACATCTAAAGCAAAGGAGGACAAAAGTGTCCCATTCTGCTGCGCACTGTCTACACTAAAATATACTCAAATCGCTCTGCACAATGGAACATTTCTGCTCTCCTTTGCCTAGTTGTTTGCCATTGCATAGCAGCAGAAATTCTCCAATGACTGGTGAACACAGTGTGTCCACAGAAATACAAGACAGGAGCGAGAGAAGGGAGAGATGCTCTCGCTCCTCCTACATCCTATTGGCAGGTATATTAGCAATAGCAGCGGCAGCCACATGAGTAAATCCAATAAACGACATTTCACTTCTCAAATATCACTGTGTGTGTCTCCTATATGATATATTTAACTGACATTTTTTATCGTAACAACCAACAATTTATACAGGAAAATCATGACGATTAACAACGTTGCCCAAACTTTCGCATCCCACTGTATTTGGTCTTCAGGGTCTTTTTTTAGAGACTGTTGACAAATCACCATAATAGCCATTTTGGAAGCACAAAACAAACTGGATGTTGCTCTTAGTGCTTTTATGATTTGGTGGTAGCTAAAAAAAAAATGAGCAGGCCTTCCAAATTAAAATGTCTGCCTTTGTTATCTGGGATTATGCTTAGCCTAGCGTGTATTGCACTGATATGCGTTGTGAAGCACAGAGAGGAATGGATTAAGTATTTGTCTTTTGGTTGTGTATATTTATATTATATTTTTATATATATATTTTTTTTTTCAATCCATGAAAAGCCATAAAAAAGGAAATAGACATTCCACTCTTGTACCACGAAGAAGTTCATTTTGGGCGCCTGGCGCTCATTGACGAAGCTGGGCGCCTTCATAGCAGCAGTGAAATACGTCAAAAAAAACAAACATATTTCTAGCATTATGTTCTCACTTAAAACCAGCAGGGTACAAGGAGTACAAATTATTAAGGCACCGGGCAGTTGGGTGCTGTGCGAGGCGAATGACGGCTCTACCTTCTACCTCTAAACTCCCCGGAGGCGTTAAATACTATTATCCCTCCGAGTCGTAGCAACTCTGAGGGAGATGTAATTCAGGGTCTGGCAACAGCCGGATCCCCGAATCACCATTACGCGGGCGCGCAACATTTCACTGCTGTAAGAATAAAGCCTGATGTGTAGTTGTCACTAGTCAATGAGATGCAGATTATTCTGCATTGATGTACCTTATGCAAATTTTGTATGCAACTTTGTGCACTGCCTTTGCTTATGAAATCAATTAAAAAGGCACTTCATCACTGCCAGAATGTGTGTGCGAGTATTCAGGTTGGAGTGAGCTCTGAGGTGTCCCCACGATGCATCCCTATCGCGGACAACAGAGATGATTTGCATATTCAGCAGTGATGCACTGTGGGACACTGCAGAAGTGCACTCCAACCTAAATTATCACAAATGCCTTCTGTTTTAGGAAGGCAAACTTAGGTTTTTCATAAAAAAAAACAAGAGGTGGCTATTTAAATAGTATAGTATTACATTATACGACACTAGCTAATACACCTTGTTCTTCCATGTGCAGTGACGTTTTATCAGCATATGGGCTATCTTTCTTTTATCATTGCCTTAGGACAGAGGATTATAGTCAAACTGACTGTGCCATCTCTACTATGTATCACTTATAACATTCATGTGGCATATTCAACAAAGAGAGATGGCAACAAAAAAGAAAAATAACATATTGCCTTAAAAATGTTTTGTTTTAACATGCACGTTCATTGGAATATAGACATCTGGCACAGAATTAACTCTAGTAAAAGAGCATTGGTGAATTTCATTTTGTGGCCAATAGTGGTTTATACTTGCTTTATTTCTTTCTGTCTGATTAAATAAAGCGGCATTGAAAATACACCCAGAAGGATACTTTTTGTATGTAGGCGGTTTCCCTTGGCATATAAACTATTGTGATATTATTCATATTTTGGGAAAAATAGCTTTATTTTTCAGGTTGCTGAAACCTCTAGTTAACACTTTACTATTTGCTGCTTCTATTATTTCTTCCTATTAAGCTTAGAGGAGTCCTTGGGGCTTGTTTGGGGCTCAGAAAAAAATGTAGACAGGGAATGGTGAGGTAAATCCACACTTGTTTTTAAAGCTTAATTTAATAAATGAAAATGTAAAAAACCAAACCAATGCAAAAAGTCGCAACACTAAACAAATGTAGCAAGGTTAATCAGCAGCAAACTGCCAGGACCATGGTCATGACATCATACTGTGGGAAGGGTTTTACCACAATATCAGCCACACAGACAGTTTCATCCTGCCCCTCTGCTGTTCAGCTGGAGCAAAGGAGCCTTTTTCACCTGTGCTTTCTTGTTTACCAGTAACACCTACAGGAACTTCATCATTATGTGACTTGTTTTTTGGGGACAGGGATGATGGGACATCTTGAAGCACGTGGGGACTTTGCCCTCCTGTAGGCATTTTGTGTACATGTAGGTAAAAATAGGAACAAGATGCCGTGAACAAGTTTTCAGGCAGGCTGGTGACACTCCGTCAGGGCCTGAGTCTTTCCTAGTGTTCAGCGTTGACCAGTGGCGCAGAACATCGGCTTGGCTCACAGCTGGAATGGCAACTCTGTTTCCGGTTGAGGTTGTTTCTTGCCCTCCTGGTTGCCGGACTTGTGCTTCTTTGAAGTTGCCATAGTTTGTTGGAGAGCCACGGTTTGATGTTCGGATACAGTTTAAGCCATAGACCCTGAACAAGCATGCAGACCATGTGTTTTCACTGAAGTCTGACTGCATTTGTCATGTACTTGTTTCAGGCTTGTGATTCAGACACTACTGATGGTAGGATATCAACAGGACTGCCATGGTATTGCTTAAAAAGAAATAATTTGTCAGACTCCATATTGCTCTCACCTCAGGTTCTCTTGAAATCTGACACAAAGGTGCCTAAATCAGAATTACAATGCTTTCCAAGAGCCACTAGCAGCAGGCTACAAAGGATGTGAAACTTCACTATAACACAGTCCATAACCCCAGTGTAGGTTTCTCCATGCAATTGCAGCATGGAAAGCATCACAGGCTTAAAGGAATACTATCGATTCACATGTTTTTTTCAATTGACACAGGAATTGTTTGGGATGTGCTGCTAAGTACTGGTGTATACATTTTAGTTGCAATTTCTTTGTTTACTGTTATCAAAATACTTTCTCTCATCATCCTCCAGGACAGCTCCTCCTGAGATTATCATTGATCCCCTCCCCTATGGAAACACATGCAAATGTCAATTAATTAAACAAATTAGCTCCCACTACATAGCCAGTTACCTCCTGTGCTTCCCCAGTTCTTCATTGTTTCCAGCTCACCCATGGCTCACTGCAGTTTGTTTGTTGTTTTGACTATAGGGGAGCTTGTTTGCACCTATAGTGGAAAGATAGGATATATTTTCCTCATGTGGGGGCAGTTCCTGCTTGGTATGCGGAGCGGACAGAGAGTGTGATATGACAGGTTTTTCATTCACTCCCGGTCGATCTAACATGCTCTGGAGTGAGTGTGTTCTATCTCCCTCATGGCTGCCCCTGATATGGTGTCCTCTGAACACATGTAAGCGGCTGACAGCTTCTCCGCATGGCTGCCTAGGGTCGGCAGACGAAAGCTCCGCCAGTCCAGGGCGTCTATTGGTGGTGCCAGCAGGAAGGGTTCCTTTGACCGTAGGGGCGGCGCTGAGCACACGAGGATGGCATTTTAAGCCGTTGAGCACATGTAGGGCACCAGAGACTGTCAGAAGCAGATAGAGATGAAGCAGTCTGATTCCTGTACTGCGGACAGCGATAAGGTACAGGCTGCAGACCCTGAGTAAGCAAGCACTCAGCTACAGGTACCTCTCTATCTCCTGTCTCTCACTCAAATGTGTATTATGGTTGTGATGAACAGGATTTCTAAGCTGCACTATGTTATGTAGCGTAGCTTTTAAAAGGAGGTTCCCTTTTAAACAGTAAGATCAGGAGCATCCCTCTCGGGGGATCCCAGGCGACCGTCTCAGCTGTCAGGCAGCAGGTCTCCTGGCGGAGCTCCACTCCACCTCGGTGGTTGCGGAAGTTCATCCGCCTTGAAATGATTGCACTGATGCAAACTCATGGGGGCGTGCGTTCCATGGGAGCTCCCGGTGGAAGTCGCTACTCTGTAACTTCCGCTGGCTGTGCGGCATCTATTCCAATCGACATACCGAGAGGCAGCAGCAGCTACTAGCAGCCCCAGGCTGACGCTGCTCCAGGATCTGCTGCTCCCTCTGCCATCATGGGGCTTTACTCCTCTCAGGGTGTGAGCCCAGCCGCACAAGCCAGTACAAGCCAGAGCTACAGGCCTTCTATCCTGATAGATCTGAGTCTAGACTGGTGGGGTTTGCTTTGCAGTACCCTATCTGAAACCTTGATGTAATGCTTATACTTGTCAGGGGTAAAGCATGAAGGTGATAACCAGTTCAATGTTTGTCCAATTTTCAATGACCACTTTCTGGGAAGTATTTAATTTGTTAAAGAGCTTCCATTAGAGGTAATCCAGTCTAATTGGGCTGAGAGACCTCAGGTGTTTCATCATCCAATGGTTTCAGATTCCTCCTTGAGGGGAAACAGAGGCTGGGGGATGGGCACTCCCTATAGCTTTGCTAAAGGATTGCATGTAATGCATTTGGAACAAACAGTCAATTTTGAGATTGCTGGTTTGGGCCCCATCTGCGCTGCACAGTTTTTTTTTTGTTGTTGTTTTTTTTGGGCGATGCAGTTTGATTCAATTTATTGGGTTGCATGGACCATAAATACATGATTAACTTCATTGGAAATGAGTATAAAGTACTTTACAAGATAATGTCTTTAAATCTTTTCTAAAATGAGGTATCCCTTGGAGGATACAGGAACCTTTATAGCAGGTAAGTGGTTCCTCAATGGAAATTATTACTCAAATGTATTTCAACTTTGACTACAGAGTTTCCTACTGAAGTACTGGTCACAGTACAGGGATTTATTAATCCTGTATTCCTGGCAGGTCGGTCAGCTAGTTTGCGTTTCAGTTTTATACGCATAATTTGTTTGCAATGCTAATCGTATGCAATGATGATATGCATAGATTTTCTGACACAGGAGTGCATCTCAGATAAGATTAGGTGCAGTGATTATGCCATTGATTGCAATACTGCTTTTTCAGATACTTATATGCAAAGCTTATGCATAGGCATTTCTAATAGCAAGTTTGCTTTTCCGGAAAAGGGGCTGTAGCTAGTATGGTGATAAAGGCTTTGCCTCTGACGTTGGTAACTAGGGTTTACACCTCAGCTCTTCCTGTTCAGAGAGCCTGCACCTATTGTAGAAGTAGTTTTTAGGGCAAGACTCCCTAAGGTTGCTACTGCCTAATGAGCATGCCCTAATGGTTGCAGCTTGGATGCCTTGAATCTGGCTGGACAAAAGCGCATTTAAAGAGTTTAAACAGCTTTAGCTGCAGTCTAAAGCATTTCCTTTAGGGCTCTTCCACACGAGGACTTTGCGTTTGATGCGTTATATTGCACTGCGTTGTGTCTTGCAATGCGCCGTTTTTGTTGCATACTGGTAGAACGAAAATGGCGCATGCATCACATTTATATAAATAGAAAAAAAAAAAAAATTAAGAAACATTACTGACCATGTGCAAATAGTCCAGTGGAGCTAGTAACCAAAAGAACGCACAGCATGTAGCACTTTCTAAATGTTGCTGCACGTTACAAACAACGCAACATGAGCACTGTGAATGTCACACATACGTTGGGGCCGTTCACATTACAAACGCGGACGGCCACGTATATGGAACGCAACACATGCGAACGCACACCATCCGCGTTTGTATGCGTTGCATGGCTGATCCCAGCACTGAAAAGTGAATGGGACAGCCGTGCATTTTTGCCAAGACCGCGTGCGGCATGCGTTCCCAGACCGCACAGGTCCGGAACGCATGCAGTGTGAACATCAGACAGTGCACTCTATGCACTGTCTGTCGTGCGTGTCTGCCTCCTGCATGCGTTTCCAAAACGCAGCTGGAAACGCGGGCAGTGTGAAGGGGCCTTAGTCTGCGTTATTACTTTTTATAACGTCCAACCTTAGCGTCGCACTGTGAAGGAGCCCTTATGGGTTACCTAGTGTTCCCAGGATCTGTATGAAAGATCATGATAACAATAGCTGCCTTTTCTATCAATACCGAAGATTTATTTATTTTTTGTATTTTTCTAGCTATTTTCTAGGCAATCTTCTGATAAGATGCAAAAAGGAAGGAAGCTCCTAAGATCATATTTAGTTTGTCTTACAACGCTGAAGCACTTTAAGGAAGATTCTGAATCTGCAGATATCTGAAATAGTTTTCTGGGTAGGTCACTAGTTGTGACTCGACAGATCTCTTGTTGCCGATAAAGAATATGGATTCTCAAATCGAAGGTACACATACACTGCTGGGAGTAAAATCTGTCACGGTAAGACAGGATATGTGGCTCCTGGGAAGATGTTCATCCTGTATTCCAACTGTAGCTTGGGCAATATACAGAATATTTTCTACAGTGTTTGCATCAAACACCAAGTTAAACCTGTCAGGTCTGGCTTTGCGGGTTTGACCTAATTGGCTGATCACGAGGCATTGCTCATGCAAATATGGGAAGCCGACCTACTAACGCAGGGCGACCTGGTCCATCCAGACCCAGGCTTTCTCAATCTTACAGCCTAGATCCTGAGGGGCAACCCTTAAGTAATATAGGATTGTATTTTTTTTTTGAACCAGCAGAAGAAATGCTGATTAAGCTTTTTGACCTTAAAGGTAGCTTTCCTGATAGCCATTACAACGGCTAGAAGGGTGGGGGATATACAGGCACTGTCCATGGAGGACCCCTATATGATCATCCATCCAGATTGAATAGTCTTCAAACCTGATCCCACATATTACCCAAGGTATACAGCTTTCCATAGGTCTCAGAAAATCATTCTACCATTCTTTTCCACTAACCCTAAGAACGAGGGAGAGAAAAGATTGGCCAGACTAGATGTAAGACAAGCAGTTATCGCACATCTAGAGAGCACTCGACACTGGAGAAGGTCAAGCCATCTTTTTTCAGCTATTTTGCAGGTAGTTGGAAGGGCCTACATGCTTCCAAGAACTTAATAGCTAGATGGATTAGGGAGGTGATTACGTTAAAAGAACTCAGTAGGCAGTAATGCACCCTCAGATATTAGAGCACACTCGACTAGATCCTTGGCAACCTCTTGGGCAGAGAGATCGGGAGCTTCACTAGACCAGATATGTAAAGCGGCAACATGGTCAGGACACTCAACATTTGTGAAGCATTATTGAGTCAAATTACTCTCCAGCCAGGATCAGTCATTTGGTCACAAAGTGCTCCAGGAAGTTATCCCACCCTAAGGTAACGGTTTCTCGCTGGTCTCAGGAGGAGCTGTCCTGGAGGATGATGAGAGAAAGGCCGAGCTACTTACTGGTAGTAGTGTTTCGGCGAATCCTCCAGGACAGCTGCCTTAGTTCCCAGCCCTATTTCCACTTAAGAGTTGTATATGTTTAAATGAATATAATAACATGCTATGAGAATAAGGGATGAGCTAAGTACTCTTTTTAGAACTGGGGAAGCACAGGAGGTAACTGGCTATGTAGTGGGAGCTAATTTGTTTAATTAATTGACATTTGCATGTGTTTCCATAGGGGAGGGGATCAATGATCATCTCAGGAGGAGCTGTCCTGGAGGATTCGCCGAAACACTACTACCAGTAAGTAGCTCGGACTTTCAAGCTTTACTGATGCCAAAACTGACGGCAGACTGAGCCATGAGGAGAGGGGAAATTCCCTTCACATTTGATCAGTTAACTCTATGTGTAACTCTCTGTGTGACAGAGAGAACAGCTGCAGGCTGCAGCTTCTGTGTCCTGTGTTTCTGACTGACATGTCTGAAGAGAGCAGAGGAAATGTAACTAATTGTCACAGCTTTTCATACTGTTTTTGCTTTCAGAGTTTGATATGTTTGATATTTGCTTTCTGTAGTCTGATATGCAACTCTGGCTGTGCATTGAAGCAGACACCCCTTCTGCAATTGATTTGTCCCAATATAACTAAATCCTACCCTCAATAAATTACAGCTTTTGCCTCTGATCTTTAACATGAAAAGTAGGAAAATGTTTACACAGCTACTTAGACATTATTTGTACATTGTCATTTTAGAACACTTGGGTATCGATAGTATTCCTTTAAGGCCTACTTTAATTGCTGGCACATGTGGGACATCCACTCTGCCAAATGACTGTAACCAAACAATGAAAGACGCTGTGTTTCTAAAGTTCCTGCATTATACCTCTTATGTGACAACTGAATTAGTTTAAGGATGTTGCAGGATAAGTGAAGTAAGTAGTTTGAGTCCAGGTGTTCCTGAGAACAAGAATGGGAGGGTAGTTGCAGCATGCATGAACCAGAATGCACCTTGGTAATATCCTGTCACATTCTGTACAGGCAATCCCCTACTTACAAATGATATGAGTTACAACCTTTCAGAGATGCAAACAAAATGATCTTCATTTGCAAATTACACAACACTGTTTATTTCATATTTTTGATGTTAAATGTTACAGTATTGAATACATTATTATAAGTAGTTTAAAACACTTTAAAAGCATATTTAAAAAAAACCAAACATACTTTATACTATATGTCCAAACCTAGAGTTGTCCGAAAGTAAATCCATTTATCCACATTTCACCATGTTTAACACAGGACTCCACTTACAAATGCATTCAACTTACAATCTCCTGGAACTGAACCTGTTGTTAAGTAGTTGAAAGCTTGTACTCCCTTCAGCCAGTGATTAGCCAGTAGTGTTTGAAGGCAAGGCTGAAGTCCGTGTTGCCCAGCTGGTTCCTTTAAAATCATGTTGGCTACCAGCCGTCTTGGTTTACTCAGCTATGTATTTATTTATTCTGTAATTTTTTTCCGGAACATTATATTCAAAGCTTGGAGAATTGATTTTTGGACCAGGTATGGGGGAAAAAATAATTGGACAGCTTCATTTAATATGAAGCTTAGTGCTTTTTTTTGGCTTATTGCAGATATCGCTTGTTCTTTGCCTTTCATTAAAATGACTGATTCTTTGCTGGGCACAAAATGCTGTAGATTTTCTTTATCGCTGTTATGTATTTTATTCTGAAGTGAATAGAAAAAAATCTAACACTAGAGGGAAAGATGTAGTTCTGTGTCAGTGGCAGATTGCTGATTGCTTTCTCCATAAAAAATGTGCCCAGAATGATAAAAGAAAAATATAATTGTGATGTAAGGCATAAAAAGGACAAATGAAAACTCTGTCATGCCTGCATGACATAAACCTCTAAATAGCTGATGCGTTACAGTTTAGTAGGCAGAAGAGAATTCAGGAGAGCACACAAAAAAGCATTTCCTCAAATATTACAAAATCTGTGCAGTGCATTAGTTTTTCTTAAAGGAAAACTGCAGTAAAATAAAATTCCTTTTAGCTTTGGACAGTATGAGAAAATGCTGCAGTATTTTATCAAGCTGAAAGATTAGACTTTACATAGATTTCAATGTCTGAAGTTCTCATCACCAATGTTCTCCCCAGGCTAAATTAGGTGGGCGGGCCACCCAGGTGTTTTGAAACCCCGCCCGGCTGTTGGTATGCACCTGTTTATCTAGCAAATGCCAGTGTTGTAAACTGCAGGCAGGAGCGCTCCATAGCCTGCTATCAATCAGCAAAAGCCATCGCTGTACAATGCAGGAGTGCTCCTCTGCCTGCATGACCTCACCTTCCTGGTGGAACTGTGATTGGCTGGGTGGGTTGTAAGGGGCTGGACTTGGGCAGCACGATCAGACATAACAGCAGGCAGCCGGATACAAATGCAGGCAGGCTAGTGCTGCTGTGTGACTTGAGGTTGGGGAGAGAGCCTGGGGCTGCAGGCAGATTCCATCCTTTCCAGACAGCTCCGAGGCTGACTCACGTGTGATAAGGCAGTGCACAGCACTGAGTTCTGCCGCCCCGCCCCCTCTGTTTCCCAGCTGCTTGTCTTCAACACACAAGCTCTTCTGATGTGGTGGGGAGAAGTTGAGAACTCTGCAGATAAAGTAAAGGTGGCCATACACTGGTCGATTTGCCATCAGTTCGACCAACAGATAGATCCCTGTCTGATCAGAGAGGGATCGTATGGCTGCCTTTACTGCAAACAGATTGTGAATCTATTTCAGCATGAAATCAATTTACCATCTGTGAAGCTGCAGTAGGATGCCCGGGACTTCGCGGGCTACAGTGGGCTGGAGGAAGCCCCAGGTAAGTCCAGTTTTCTTTTTTCTGATACAGCTCAGGGACTTTTAAAATTGCCATCCTATGTGGCAAAATGATTGATTCCTCTCTGTTTCAGAATCTGCAGGAATTTAGCAGAAAGTCTAATCAACATTGATGGAAGTGCAGTACTACACTGTTTGATGCAGTACTACGCTATGGCCTGTCCATCCACCACCTCTTCTGCACCACCCTTGATTGATACAAATGTTCTATAAAATGAACCAATTTTAGGTAAAAAAAATTATCAAATTTAAATTAATTGTACATGTTGATTTCTGGCAGATCAGAGTGAGCTAAATAGTAAAGTTAACACTATAAGAATATTCAAATTAAAGTTATTTGTGGAATCTTGTTTGGGATGTGACCTTATGCTGGGTATCCACCATACTATTTTCACATCATATCATATTTCCAATCGAGAAAAGTGTACTAGCTCAAAATCAATCTCTTTCTCGATCAGAGGCAGACGGTATATGCTAAAAACAATGATCAAAATACCATCATTCCATGTGTATGTCATTCCATTCAGAAAAATGATTGGAAAGCTAATAGGAATGTAAAAACATTGCATATGTGTATGCTAGCTTTCTTCTATATGCGATCAATGCAAGATCTAAATATTGATCTAATCACTCACTCAAATAGGACCTGAAGTGAAAATTGCATGGTGTGTATCCACCTTGAGCCACCGCTTTCTTTGCAAATGACTACAGACTATTTTCATTATACATTATAACTAAATGGAATAACTTATTGGAGCCCTGTTCAGTCACAGCAGCCTATACAGCCTCCTGCCCCCATGAAGTCTTATGGCTCTAGCTACATTGTATACAGAGCCTCCTATTTCTCCCTGAGATAAATAGTAGGCAGGGGTTGTGAAAAGACAGCCATTTTTACTATGGATACAATATGCAGGCTATTTTTATAGCAGCTGTAGATGTGCCCTTATTTCAGTTACTGTTTCTCTTGGGATCAGATAAAAATGGCGCACAGCGCTGATGTATAAAAATGGTGCAGCATTAACCACTTGAGGACTGTGGGCTTTACACCCTTAAGGACCAGACCCTTTTTTTCCATTCCACTGCAGCTTTCACGGTTTATTGCTCGCTCATACAACCTACCACCTAAATGAATTTTGGCTCCTTTTCTTGTCACTAATAAAGCTTTCTTTTGGTACTATTTGATTGCTGCTGCGATTTTTACTTTTTATTATATTCATCAAAAAAGACATGAATTTTGTCAAAAAAATGATTATTTTTTTTAACTTTCTGTGCTGACATTTTTCAAATAAAGTAAAATTTCTGTATACATGCAGCACGAAAAATGTGGACAAACATGTTTTTAATAAAAAAAAAACCCATTCAGCCTATATTGATTGGTTTGGATAAAAGTTATAGCGTTTACAAACTATGGTGCAAAAAGTGAATTTTCCCATTTTGAAGCATCTATGACTTTTCTGACCACCTGTCATGTTTCATGAGGGGCTAGAATTCCAGGATAGTATAAATACCCCCCAAATGACCCCATTTTGGAAAGAAGACATCCCAAAGTATTCACTGAAAGGCATGGTGAGTTCATAGAAGATTTTATTTTTTGTCACAAGTTAGCGGAAAATGACACTTTGTGACAAAAAAGAAAAAAAAAGATTTCCATTTCTGCTAACTTGCGACAAAAAAAAATGAAATCTGCCACGGACTCACTATGCTCCTCTCTGAATACCTTGAAGTGTCTACTTTCCAAAATGGGGTAATTTGTGGAGTGTGTTTACTGTCCTTGCATTTTGGGGGGGTGCCTAATTGTAAGCACCCCTGTAAAGCCTAAAGGTGCTCATTAGACTTTGGACCCCTTAGCGCAGTTAGGCTGCAAAAAAGTGCCACACATGTGGTATTGCCGTACTCAGGAGAAGTAGTATAATGTGTTTTGGGGTGTATTTTTACACATACCCATGCTGGGTGGGAGAAATATCTCTGTAAATGACAATTGTTTTATTTTTTTTTTTACACACAATTGTCCATTTACAGAGATATTTCTCCCACTCAGCATGGGTATGTGTAAAAATACACCCCAAAACACATTATACTACTTTTCCTGAGTGCGGCGGTACCACGTGTGACACTTTTTTGCAGCCTAGGTGCGCTAAGGGGCCCAACGTCCTATTCACAGGTCATTTTGAGGCATTTGTTTTCTTGACTACACCTCACGGTTTAGGGCCCCTAAAATGCCAGGGCAGTATAGGAACCCCACAAGTGACCCCATTTTAGAAAGAAGACACCCCAAGGTATTCCGTTAGGTGTATGGCGAGTTCATAGATTTTATTTTTTGTCACAAGTTAGTGAAAAATGACACTTGTGAGAAAAAAAACAATAAAAATCAATTTCCGCTAACTTTTGACAAAAAATAAAATCTTCTATGAACTCGTCATACACCTAACAGAATACCTTGGGGTGTCTTTTTTCTAAAATGGGGTCACTTGTGGGGTTCCTATACCGCCCTGGCATTTTACGGGCCCAAAACCGTGAGTAGTCTGGAAACCAAATGTCTCAAAGTGACTGTTCTGGGGTATAAGCATCTGCAAATTTTGATGACAGGTGGTCTATGAGGGGGCGAATTTTGTGGAACCGGTCATAAGCAGGGTGGCCTTTTAGATGACAGGTTGTATTGGGCCTGATCTGATGGATAGGAGTGCTAGGGGGGTGACAGGAGGTGATTGATGGGTGTCTCAGGGGGTGGTTAGAGGGGAAAATAGATGCAATCAATGCACTGGGGAGGTGATCGAAAGGGGGTCTGAGGGGGATCTGAGGGTTTGGCCGAGTGATCAGGAGCCCACACGGGGCAAATTAGGGCCTGATCTGATGGGTAGGTGTGCTAGGGGGTGACAGGAGGTGATTGGTGGGTGTCTCAAGGTGTGATTAGAGGGGGGAATAGATGCAAGCAATGCACTGGCAAGGTGTTCAGGGCTGGGGTCTAAGGGCGTTCTGAGGGTGTGGGCGGGTGATTGAGTGCCCTAGGGGCAGATAGGGGTCTAATCTGATAGGTAGCAGTGACAGGGGGTGATTGATGGGTAATTAGTGAGTGTTTAGGGTAGAGAACAGATGTAAACACTGCACTTGGGAGGCGATCTGACGTCGGATCTGCGGGCGATCTATTGGTGTGGGTGGGTGATCAGATTGCCCGCAAGGGGCAGGTTAGGGGCTGATTGATGGGTGGCAGTGACAGGGGGTGGTTGATGGGTGGCAGTGACATGGGGTGATTGATAGGTGATAGACAGGAGATCAGTGGGTTATTACAGGGAAGAACAGATGTAAATATTGCACTGACGAATTGATAAGGGGGAGTCTGAGGGCAATCTGAGTGTGTAGGCGGGTGATTGGGTGCCCGCAAGGGGCAGATTAGGGTCTGATCTGATGGGTAACAGTGACAGGTGGTGATAGGGGGTGATTGATGTGTAATTAGTGGGTGTTTAGGATAGAGAACAGATGTAAACACTGCACTTGGGAGGTGATCTGACGTCGGATCTGCGGGCGATCTATTGGTGTGGGTGGGTGATCAGATTGCCCGCAAGGGGCAGGTTAGGGGCTGATTGATGGGTGGCAGTGACAGGGGGTGGTTGATGGGTGGCAGTGACATGGGGTGATTGATAGGTGATAGACAGGAGATCAGTGGGTTATTACAGGGAAGAACAGATGTAAATATTGCACTGGCGAATTGATAAGGGGGAGTCTGAGGGCAATCTGAGCATGTAGGCGGGTGATTGGGTGCCCGCAAGGGGCAGATTAGGGTCTGATCTGATGGGTAACAGTGACAGGTGGTGATAGGGGGTGATTGATGTGTAATTAGTGGGTGTTTAGGGTAGAGAACAGATGTAAACACTGCACTTGGGAGGTGATCGGACGTCGGATCTGCGGGCGATCTATTGGTGTGGGTGGGTAATCAGATTGCCCGCAAGGGGCAGGTTAGGGGCTGATTGATGGGTGGCAGTGACAGGGGGTGATTGATGGGTGATTGACAGGTGATTGACAGGTGATCAGGGGGATAGATGCATACAGTACACAGGGGGGGGGGGGGGGGGGGAGGGGGTCTGGGTAGAATCTGAGGGGTGGGGGGGGTGATCAGGAGGGAGCAGTGGGCAGTTTAGGGCATTAAAAAAAAATAGCGTTGACAGATAGTGACAGGGAGTGATTGATGGGTGATTAGGGGGTGATTGGGTGCAAACAGTGGTCTGGGGGGTGGGCAGGGGGGGGGGGGTCTGAGGGGTGCTGTGGGCGATCAGGGGGCAGGGGGAGGGGGAATCAGTGTGCTTGGGTGCAGACTAGGGTGGCTGCAGCCTGCCCTGGTGGTCCCTCGGACACTGGGACCGCCAGGGCAGGAGGCAGCCTGTATAATACACTTTGTATACATTACAAAGTGTATTATACACTTTGTATGCGGCGATCCGGGTGCTAGTAACCCGCCGGCGCTTCTGAACGGCCGGCGGGTTACAGCGCGAGGGGGGCGGAGCCAGTCCCCGGCGGAGGATCACGTCACGAATGACGCGATCGCTCCGCCCATGCCCGTACAAGGACCGCCGCCTCTGTGCATGCGGCGGTCCTTGCGGGATCCACTTTCCGGCCGCCCCTGTGCAGTGGGTGGTCGGTAAGTGGTTACACTGCTATGTAAAACGATGCTTTCCGTTATCAAAGTTAAAATATGGCGCATGGGCTGCAATAGAACAAACCCCGATTTAGTGGCATGGAAGTTAAAATATGGCGCCCGATAAATAGCGGATGCCTAGCACCCTTAAGTAGCGGGCACCATAATTTACCCTCCTTGCCGCTAATTGCGGCTTTTACACACTCAGGTGGGGGGATAGTTTTATGCAGTGGGGGTCTGAGGAAACGTGACCTAGTGTTAGGCAGTGGGGGTGGGGAGGGAGAGTGTTAGGCAGCGGGTGTCTGGGGTAGAGTGGGCTAGTGTTATGCTGGGAATACACGGGTTGATCCGGGCGCCGATTAGCTGCCGGATCGACCCCAGCCGCGTCCCCGCTCGTCCGCGCGGATCGATTGCCGCTCGTCCCCGCCGGCGCTTCCTTATCAGCGCTCTATTCCCTGCCATTGTTCGCCGGTGGCGAGCGGGCTGGGGTCGCGCGGCTTGATCGGGCCAGCTGAATATTATCAGCTGGCCAAGATCAGCTGGTCGATACACGGTACAGAAACGCACCGTGTATCCTCAGCATTAGGCAGCGGCAGTCGAGGGGAGAGTGTTAAGGCAGTAATACATTACCTTGTCTCAGCGATCTCTACTTCACTTCCTAGTTAGATAATAGGATAACAGAGGCGCCAATAGGATAAAAAACACTAAAAGAACTTAAAAACCGATCTTGGTAATAGAGGAGGCAGTGGTGGACTCACCCCCTCCAAGCAGAACACACGACTGTGGATTTTCAGTCAAAACAATTTTATTGGATACTCCAAATAAAGTGCAACGCGTTTCACGGGACACAAACCCGCCTCATCAGGCAACAACAGATAGGAGTAAACAGCATCTGCCAGTATCATCAACACTGAGCGCCTCTGTGACACAGAGGCGCTCAGTGTTGATGATACTGGCAGATGCTGTTTACTCCTATCTGTTGTTGCCTGATGAGGCGGGTTTGTGTCCCGTGAAACGCGTTGCACTTTATTTGGAGTATCCAATAAAATTGTTTTGACTGAAAATCCACAGTCGTGTGTTCTGCTTGGAGGGGGTGAGTCCACCACTGCCTCCTCTATTACCAAGATCGGTTTTTAAGTTCTTTTAGTGTTTTTTATCCTATTGGCGCCTCTGTTATCCTATTATCTACATCAAGTCCACCCTTGGTGGAGGGTTGTACCCTTCCTTCTTCAACTACAGAGAGCGACTTTTTAATCCTGAGTGGGGTCAGGACAATCTCCCCACCTGCTTTGACAGTGGTTGCCTACTTGGTAACCCTGGTTTGTGAGTATTAAATTAATATTATTACTCTATCAATTATACCTTACCAGTACATACTACACTATAT
Organism: Hyperolius riggenbachi; assembly: GCF_040937935.1. Classification (NCBI taxonomy): domain Eukaryota; kingdom Metazoa; phylum Chordata; class Amphibia; order Anura; family Hyperoliidae; genus Hyperolius; species Hyperolius riggenbachi. The sequence continues at coordinate 222,756,483 of NC_090649.1, read as the reverse complement.
TGGGCTCTTGGTGTTCTCTCTTTTTCACTTCCTAGTTAGTTTGCATTAGTCCTGCATCCAGCCAATCACCTTGTGGCTTCAGTCCCCGCATGGTGATTGGCTGGCTGCAGGACTCCTGCAAACTAACCAAGAAGTGATGGAGTGATCGCCAGGACAAGGTAATGTATGCTAGATGCTGCTAAAGTTACTATGGTTATTTAATGTTTTAGGGCGTTTATAAAACGTTAAATTACCTTAGTAGCAAGATGTCATTTTCAGCATCACTCTGCGACATTTTTTTTTTTGTAGCACCTTTTTTGAATGTACCCGTTCCTGTTACTTTGCTTATCTAATTGAAAATTATATACTTTCTTCTGCCTTCAATCTTCCTTGATGTAAGCTTCATGGTAATGCTTCTGCTCCTGCTGAGCATGTTCATTTTTCTTTTTTTTTGACTAGTCAAAGAGAAATGTACAATATTCTATTTTATTCATGTCCGAAAATAACTTATTTGCCTCTTTAAAAGGAAGTGATTTGGTATTGCTGTCATGTGCCCTATTAATTCAGGTTACATTTTTTTTCTATAAATCTTTTTATTGGCGCAGCAAAAGGAAGACTGTGTAGAACATTTCATGTCATCCAACAATTTCAAAGCTGTATCATATTTTTTAACTTCACACATTGAAAACATTTCCTTTCCCAAGATGCCCAAAAATGCAATATCCTAGAAGCAAAGAGTCAGTTGTAAGAAAAATGAGCTTGTCCAGAGAGCATAGACAGCAATCTCCCAAGGTTCTCAGTTGCAATCTCCAATCATTGGAGAACACAACTCAAATCCCCTAAAGTCATATCAGTGTCTGTCACTCCATAGTCCGTGTAACTATTTAAATCTTGGGCCAGAGTCGAGACTTAAAAAAAGTCAACATTAAGAAGGCGCATGCGCGACGTCACGGAGATGGCAGCCTAGGATCTGAGCTCCGGCCCACAGCTTTCTGAGAAGAGCCGCTATCCGCATCCCTAAGCCTCAGAACCGCACGGCTCTAACCGGATCAGATGCTCTAAGACTCCCTCCACCTGATGGCCGCAAAGGGATCCCTCAAATCGCCGCAGACTCCGGGCACAATGGATCGCTTCCTCCGCCCCGCGTACTCCCAAGATGGCGCCGATCAGCCAGACCACGCTGACAACACCTCACAGGCCAGTATAACGCCAGACACTGCACCGGTCACTGCAGCTTTCCTGGAATCTACACTAGACAGGCACTGTAAAGCCATGTATGACTCCCTCCAGAGTCTATTCTTATCTGCCATAAAAGACATCAAGGCAGACATATTAAGCCTGGGGGAACGTACTAGCGCCCTTGAGGAAAAAGCCACCGCTTTCTCTCAGAAGCAATCAGCCATAGAGGACGAACAGTCTATAATACAGTCAGACCTGAAAGCAATCCGCACTACACAGGAAGACTTTGAAAATAGGGAAAGGAGACAGAATCTGAGGGTGAAAGGGGTCTCCATGTCAGTCAAGCCTGACCAAATTAAGCCACACTTGCTGGAGCTATTTAAATCGATTATACCTGACTTTACAGAAGAGCTATGGCGCATGGACAGAGCCCACAGGTCACTAGGGGAACGTCAGCCCCACAACCAAAGGCCTAAAGACATTATAGTCCGGATGCACTACTATGAAGCTAAAGAAGCCCTGTTGCAGGCATTATGCAAAGTTCCATCTCTTACTTTTAAAGGGGATGAGATTCATGTTTACAATGATCTATCCCTCATCACCCTGGCAAAGCGCAGGACCCTGAAACCAGTCACACAACTTCTACGTGATGCAGCTATCCCTTACAAGTGGGGCTTCCCTTTCCGTCTAACTGTTAACCGCCAAGGGCTGACATTCACCTTAACGGATATTGATGATGCTCCCCTCTTTCTGAAGCAAATGGGACTCAAACTTCCACCTTTACAACTCACCCACAACCCCAGATCTCCCACTACGTCTTCGCCCCCCAGGAAAGTGCGCCATATCTCGGACTGGACTCAAGTCCCTGGTCGGAGCCTCACATACACCCAGATCCAAGATGATATGGAAACTTTGCCTAGCTGAACTCTATACTGCACTCCTTTTCCTCCCTAGCAGAGGGATCCCACCTTTTTGATACTTACTTTGGAGGCCCTTACATGATGGTTTGAATCTACCATTACCTACACTACAATATCATCTCTGTCTCCGGCTCTTAACAATCTAGACAATGGGACTCTGGTCCCTGGGCTGCTACCCCCCGGTACTTCCACATGCACCTCAGGAGGTCCCCTTATGGGCTTACCTGGCTCTTTTGGAGTCTGGTGATCCCAAAGGCTTCCTCGCCCAGGCAGCTCTTTTTGGTTGCCATCACCTACGGCCACTTACTTTATAGTGGCATAAGCTTCTTACCTCTGTATCAGCCAACATCTGTTTGTACTGATGTGTTTTTCTGTCCGATATGGAAGTATGTCTCATTAAGGTTTATAGTTTGTTTGTTTTATGTTTACTGTGGGTCGCGATGGTCGGATCCTACCGCATACACCTCAAACGTGCTCCGCATTACCACGGATTATGGTTAAACTGATCACGTTAAATGCGAAGGGCCTAAATATACCTCAGAAAAGACTTTCCCTGTTAAAAGACCTCAAAAGGCTGGATATCGATATTGCTATGCTCCAGGAAACCCATTTCAGACGACAAGACCCCATTAGACTGGGAAACAAACATTACTCTAAGGTATATTTGGCCTCCGCCTCGACTAAACGAGCAGGTGTTGCTATTCTGTTCAAATCAAATCTCCCCCTACAGATCATTAAATCTATAAGCGATCCTGACGGCCACTACCTCATACTCACTGGATCCTTGGCGGGTAAACCCATCACCCTAGCCAATGTTTATATCCCAAACAAAGATCAAACCTCTTATTTATCCTCCTTTCTGGATAAACTCCAAAAATTAAAATACGGCACTTTAATCTTAGGGGGAGATTTCAATTTGGCATTCTCAGCTATCCAAGATAGAAGCTACGTTAAAAACCCCTCCTCAAAAGGTACCCACGACCGCAACTCCCGTAAGTTCAGGGCCCTTATGAGAAAACATACCTTGCTTGATTTATGGAGAATCTCCAACCCCAAATCTATTGAATACACTTTTTTCTCCCCTCCTCATGCATCTCATTCTCGATTAGACTGTTTTTTCGCCAACCCCACCCTGCTACCTCTATTGGATAAATCAGAAATTTTGCCAATGGCTTGGTCCGACCACCAGAGTGTTGTCTTACACCTAAACTGGCTGCGTAGACCCCATAAACCCTTAAACTGGAGACTCAATGAATCCCTCATACGGGATAAAACCTTTGCCAAAGAATTTAGTGGGGAGCTGCGGTCATTCTTTAACATAAATACTACTACTGTATCCTCTTATGGCACTCTTTGGGAGGCCCATAAGGCATTCGTGCGAGGACTGTTCATTGCTGAAGGTTCCAGGAGAAAAAAACTCTCCTCTCAAAAATTTCTTTCCCTCCACGCCACCCTAGTCAAGGCTCAGTCAACTTATAAAAAATCACCTACGCAAGAACACTTTACCATAATACAAAATTTAAAACAGGAAATTCGCTCCCTACAGACCCTCCAACTTGAGAAAAGCCTGAGGGTGGTCTAGGCAACTTTTCTTCGAAAGGGGTAATAAACCCCACACCATACTAGCCCGAAAATTGAACCCTAAATCCGCCCAACAGCTGATCTATTCCATGAAAGATACAGACGGCACAATACACTACGACCCCCAGAAAATTGCCCATATTTTCTCTGACTACTATTCACAATTATATAGCTTACCAGACCTATCTAAGAAACCCACCTTCCTCCCTAGGTTAGACTCATTCCTCTCCAAACTCAATCTCCCAACCCTCACAGAGGCCCATTTAACCCTACTTAACTCCCCAATATCAGATTCTGAGATTCTTGAGGTTCTTAAACTTCTCCCTTCCTCCAAAAGTCCTGGTCCAGACGGTCTCCCCTACTCATACTACAAGACATTTAAATCAGAACTAGTACCACACCTAGTCACACTGGCAAACAAAATATTTCAAGGAGACTCTCCCCCCTCCTCCATGCTAGCTTCCTTACTCACAGTAATACCCAAGGAAGGGAAGGACCCCCAACTCCCTCAAAGCTACCGACCTATTTCTCTCCTAAACTCAGACCTGAAAATTATAACAAAAGTCATGGCCAACCGTCTTAACCCTATTCTAACTACACTTATTAATAATGACCAAGTAGGATTTATCCTAGGACGCCAAGCTGGGGATAACACCAGGAAAGCAATAAATCTTATCTCACTCATGAGTCAGAGTGGCAGGCCTTCTCTGCTCCTGAGCTTGGATGCAGAGAAGGCCTTCGACAGATTATCCTGGCCCTATCTATTCCGAGTATTAGAACACCAAGGCTTCAAAGGACCCTTCCTCTCTTTACTTAAGTATCTATACTCCACACCATCCACTTCAATTAAACTCCCTTTTGCCCCTACACAACCCCTACGAATACAAAATGGCACTCGCCAAGGATGCCCCCTTTCCCCCCTATTGTTCGCCATAAGCATTGAACCTCTAGCCTCAGCTATTAGACTGAACCCGAATATACATGGCGTTCGACAAGGCAAACATGAGCATAAGATATCTTTATTTGCAGATGACGTCCTCCTCACAATCACACAACCCCTCATCTCTCTCCCGACACTGCACTCCACCATAAAAGAATATGAATCCCTCTCAGGTTTCAAATTAAACCAGGATAAGACAGAAGCTCTTCCTATCAAAATACCCCCCACCCTACTGTCCTCCCTTAAAGCCCACTACCCTTATAGATGGAAAGTACACGCCCTCAAATACTTAGGAATAAACCTCACACCTGCATATTCCACATTATATAAGCAAAACTACCCTACCCTCATCCAGACCATTCTAAAGGACCTACACAAGTGGACAGCATATAAAATCTCTTGGATGGGGAGAATATACTCTCTAAAAATGAACATTCTCCCACGTCTCTTATACCTATTCGAAACTCTGCCAGTCCAAGTCCCCTCAATCCAACTTTCCAAACTACAAACTGAGTTTTTCAAATTCATATGGAACCATAAACACCCGAGAGTCCACAAAAATATACTTTTATCCCCACGAGAATCAGGAGGCCTGGCAGTCCCTCACCTGAAGCTTTACTACCAGGCTGCCCATCTTAGACAACTTACCGAATGGACTAGCCCAAGAGTTTTCACTAAATGGGCCCTAATAGAGGCTACAAGTATCCTACCAACCACTTTAGCTTCACTTATCTGGTCACCGACTCCTCCAAAACTCCCCCCCAATATTACACTACCCACTATATCCTTCTCAACTCGCATATGGAAGAATACTATGTCCATTGCCCAGCTTAGGTCCACTCCCTCCCCGCTCCTCCCAATACTTGGAAATCAGTCTTTTCCTCCTGGAACCTCAAAACAATTTATGGCCCGCTGGTTCAATCTAGACCTTTTTAACCTTAGAGACTGGATTAATCCATTGACGGGTAAAATCTGGGATAGAACAGTATTAGAAGAAAAGATTCAGTTTTCCCCTCAGATGTATCTAGAGTACTACCAGATCAAACATTTTCTCCAAAAAACCACCAAGGGGGCAAACGTAACCCCCCCCTGGACACAATTTGAGCGTCTATGTAATTTTAGAGGACACCAAAAAGGACTGATATCACAAATTTACTCTCTTCTTCAGACTAAATCAAATTCCCTCACCCCCTCTCACCCTTATATGGCTAAATGGGAGTCTACCCTCTCTACCTCTATCACGTTAGAGGATTGGACAGACATCTGGGAGAATGCTAAACATAGCTCCATCTGTATACAAATAAGAGAAAACATATATAAGATCCTCTTCCATTGGTATCTCACCCCAGATAGACTCTTTAGAATATACAATGGACCCTCTGATTTATGCTGGAGAGGATGTGGATGTAAAGGCACCCTTGCACATATATTTTGGTCCTGTCCTCTCATTGATGCATTATGGAGAGACATCCAATCCCTGATCCAACATGTCACTGACACTTTTATCCCTCATGACCCCCTTTATATGCTATTGGGCAAAACCATACCAGGTGTCCCTACACATTCAATGCGTCTAATTACCCACATCCTGACAGCCACTAGACTCTCCATAGCAGCTGCATGGAAGCAAATAGCCCCACCTACAATCTTAGAGATAAAAACTAAAATTACCTGGTATAAAACCATGGAGAAAATGACAGCCTCTCTGAGAGACTCTGAAGATAGATTCCATAAGATCTGGGACCCATGGACCTTTAACTCCTCAAATTACATACCCCCTTAGAATAAAAAAAAAAAAAAAAAAAAAAAAAAAAGAAAGGGATCCTGACCACCCACCCTTCCCTAAAAATGAGCCGGCACTCTATCTGCCCTGGGGTCTACCAGGAAGCTGATAGGGGATCCAAACCCTGAGTCTGTAGTCATGCCACCCCCTATTCCACCCGAACTAGATATGGATTCTGCTTTGGCAACACCGCATGAGCATGATATATAGGTTGTCCAGATCACAGCACTGCCAGATGAAGATGACGATCTGTAAGATGAATGAAGCTTGAGTCCAGAGTCAGAAGTCTAGTTTTATAGGCAACTGTCCTGTGATGATGGTGATGCAGCGTGTTTGCCACTCTTATTATCTAGCTGAGCAAAACATGTGCTTAAATCTCTTTGGGACGCTGAAGGAGACGAATGGGCTTTGGAGTGAATGTGGTAGCTGAGGGAAAAACAGATCCACATATCATCCCTTCCATACCCAATATAAGGACTCTCTACAACCCTCTCCATTAGGCCCTTCCCACCCTCTATTCCTAAATAGAACTAACCTCACCTGAGGTAACTATCAAAATTGTCATGCGGGATATCTGACCATCGTGACCCACCTGGACCTGTTGTCCATTAGTTCTTTATTTTCAATTCTTGCTATCTGCTGATTATTTAGCTGGTTGACCTTTAATATCTGCTTAATAAAAACCAGTGTTACCAAAAAAAAAAAGTCAACATTAAAGTGAAGCAGAGATGACAATAAACTGATGAGATAAACAATTGGATCTGTCCTTCTACTCCTAAAAATGACTCTTAGATATCTCAAGGTTTTATTTTATGTGTAAACATTTACAAAGCAGATGTCATGTTTCATAGTCTCTGCTCAATTGCAGTGCCTCTAGAGTCCCAGAGTGAAAATACATAAACTACTGACCTTACTCTCACAGTAAAAAGCCCAGGTATTGGCTTAGGAAAGTGTTTTATAGCTGTAATTTGTTATCAGTGAAGTGAGCCGACTGAGTCCTGACTGGAGAAAAACTCAGTTCCATAGCGAATTATAAACTTTCAGACAGGAAAGAAAAAGAGCACAGCTTAAGTGTCTGTATGCTTCCCACTGTATATACACGTCTATTACATCATGTCACGTCATCTCTGGTACACTTTAACCAAAATGTCACCCTTTAATTTAATTTATTAAATGTAATTATTTAATTTAAATGCTGGTAAGGTGAAGAGGAATTAGGTCTAATTTAAGGTATTCTGCCACTTTGTCCTATTTTCCTCATTTCTAGATGGTAAACTGTTTAAAACTGGCAATAATGGTCTGAAACAAACTAACCCCGTACTCACACTTGTTCACAAACTGCAGCAGACTCATGGAACCCTTAGCTCTTAACCCCTTGTATACATGCTAGATCAGGCTTTCTCAACCAGGGTTCCCAGGAACCCCAGGGTTCCTTGAGCACTCTGCAGGGGTTCCTTGGCATTTTCCCCCATCGTGGGGGAAGTATAATAGAGCACACTATAATAGGTGGTACTGTAACAAGAAGCACTAAATTGGGGGCTCAGGAGACAGTATAATGAGTGGCAGTGTAATAGGGGGTAGTGAAATAAACAGCTACAAATACTTTTAAAGACCATACCTCCTGCAAAATAAATGCAGGGGTTCCTCGAGATGATAAAATTGTTTGCAGGGGTTCCTTGCGATCCAAAAGTTATTTGCAGTGTTCCTCCAGGGTAAAAAGGTTGAGAAAAGCTGTTTTAGATGGTTCTTGAATGAGGTGGATGGTCTGGCCAGTGTTGACAAGATTTTTAGCCTGAGTATGGCAGCTCCCAATCATCTCGGAAGCATCACCAAGAGTTCCAGACTGTCACACTATACTGTTCTACACGCCTCGCCTGCTCCATGCTGCTCTGTTCTGCGCCATATTGTTGGCCTCCCCCAACTTTGGTAATAGAGCGTGTCACATGTCTACAGAACGCTGTGCAGAATGGTCACCTGGCAATTGTACCAATCCCTGCAAACTAAACAGATTGTGATTGCAAGTTGTTATGAGTGAGGTACTCTGGTGTATTTTTTTTATTGTTGTGATGATCTTAAAGAGGAACTGTAATGGCATATAGTAGAATGTAATACATTATTCAGGATACACATTTTTACATTTCATTGTTTTAGCATCACAAACTCTTCCTAAATCAGTGTCAGATTTGATCAGTGACGTTCCTTGTAATTTTGCTTTTGGATTTTACAGGGATACCTCCACAAATATGATTTTAACCAGCGATTTACAGTTTCTGTGCTGCAATGGTAACTGATTAGAGGTCTGATAAGATTATGCAACACTACTACAGCACATAGCCTCTGGTCTTATGGAAGTGGCTGTGACGTACCTTGGGAGCTGGAGACCGATGTGCTGAGGGCAGCAACTCTTGCAACTTACTAACTTAGTACCCTGGAGTGGGAACAGGATTCCACAGCTAGTACGGGGCAGGAGCGCTAGCAGATCCAATGGTGTAACCAGACAGGAACCGAAGCGCTCCCGCGTGCTGAGTCTGGAGGTGCAAGGACTCAGCTTCCAGGCGGGCTTCAAGGCTTGATTCCAAGCAGGAGCAGATCCGAGAACAGGCAGAAGTTCGGCAACAAGACGGGTACTCAGACGGGCAGAGGTCGGCAACAGACGGGTACTCAGACGGGCAGAGGTCGGCAACAGACGGGTACTCAGACGGGCAGAGGTTGGCAACAGAGCGGGCAGTCGTACGTAGCAGGAGTCGGTAGTAAGTCGGGAAGTCAGCCAGGCCAGGGTCAGCAACATGAGATCAGGAACAGGCAGATACAAAGATCACGCACGGGAACACACACCAAAACTAACTGCAATACTACAGCACTGAATGATGGCATTCTCCAGACTTAAATAGGCGGTTTGGCGGGAAAACGCGAACGTCTGCACGCAATGACGCATCCGGTGCACGCGATCACGCGACGGACGCACGCTATGACGCGTACGTCCGTACGCGATGACGCGGACAACCAGACGCAATCACGCCGTACAAACGCACGCACAAACCCATAAAAGATGCATGAACAGGCGGCCCTTCGGGCGCGCATGCGCACAGTATCACACCAGCGTCGCCGAGCGCCGATGTCTCCACTGCCACACACGGAGCCCAGTGTGCACCCTGCCAGGACCCGTAAGGGACCCACCAGCATGCACCAGAACACCTGCAGCATCCGTAAGTGCCAGCCGCCTCGTCCAGACAGGTAAGTGACCGTGACAATACCCCCCCTCTAAGGGGCAGCCTCCGGATGCCCCCTTGGAGCTGGTTTACCAGGACATCTTTGATGAAATTCCTTAATCAGGCGATCAGCATGTAGGTTTGAGGCTGGTTCCCATGTGTTATTTTCTGGCCCATAGTCCTTCCACTTCACTAGGTACTGAATGCCTCTCCCTCTTCTCCTGGAGTCCATAATAGTTTCCACCTCAAATTCCTCTTCTCCATTAACCATGACAGGTGGAGGAGGGGCCATGATTCGGCCAGGAAAAGGATCCTTGAGAACGGGTTTCAATAGAGATACATGGAATACCGGGTGTACTTTCAGATTACTGGGTAACTCTAACTCATAGGCCACCTGGCCAATCTTCCTCTTGATGGGGAATGGACCGATGAATTTTGGTCCCAATTTCTTTGACGGGCAAGACAGTTTGAGATTAACTGATGATAACCAGACCAAGTCCCCTGGATTCATATCAGAGTCACCTCTCCTTTGATCATCTGCCTTCTTCTTAAATGATGCTTGGGCTAGTGCCATGGATTTCTGTAAAACCGTATGATTCTGAATTAATACTTTGATGAATTCTCCAGCAGCAGGAACAGGAGTCTCTGCAACCAAGTTTGGTAGAAATGATGGGTGAAAACCATAATTGGCAAGGAATGGAGACTGTTGTGTAGAGGAATGAACGGAGTTGTTGTAGGCAAATTCCGCTACTGGAAGCAGCTGAACCCAATTGTCCTGTGAACCTGAGGAAAAACATCTTAAATACTGTTCCAGCGTTTGGTTAGTCCGTTCTGTTTGGCCATTGGTTTGTGGATGATAGGCTGAAGAAAGGCAAAGTTTAATGTTCAGCATCTTGCAGAGGGCCGTCCAAAAGCTGGAAGTAAACTGTGCACCTCTATCCGAAGTGATGTCTGCTGGTAAACCATGAAGACGGACTATTTCCTTAACGAAAGTTGAAGCGGTTATTTGTGCTGTCGGAATCTCTTGCATTGGGACAAAGTGCGCCATCTTTGATAGTCTGTCCACCACCACAAAGATTGTGTTGCAATTACTTGATTTAGGTAACTCGGTGATAAAGTCCATGGATATGGAGTGCCATGGTCTTGGAGGAACGGGTAAAGGCTCCAACAAACCCCAAGACTTGAGATGGGTTCCTTTTGAGCGGTTGCAAACAGTACAGGTTGAGACATACATCCTGCAATCCTTCCTGAGTCCTGGCCACCAAAAGTATCTTCGGAGTAAATCCAAAGTTTTAGAAAATCCGAAGTGTCCTGCTAGTTGGTGGTCATGGCAGAGTTGAAATACCTTTACTCGTGTTTCTTCAGGTACAAAGATTCTATCATTATGAAACCAAAGATCCTGTTTCTGGACAAGATTAGATTTGACTTCCTCTGAGATATCTGTTGGTGTTAGTTGTAACTGTTTTATGATGTCTGGTTGCATGATCAGAAAGTTTTTGTTGGACAATATTGTATCTGGACTGACCTGAGGCTGATCATCCGGGAACATACGAGAAAGGGCATCGGGTTTAGTATTCTTCGATCCAGGTCTATATGTAATATGGAATGAAAATCTTGAGAAAAACAAAGCCCATCTGGCCTGTCTGGGATTCAGTCTTCTAGCTGTTTTAAGATATTCCAGGTTTCTGTGATCTGTAAATATAAGTATAGTATGCAAAGCACCTTCCAACAAGTAACGCCATTCTTCTAATGCATCTTTGATAGCTAACAACTCCCTTTCACCGACATCATAGTTCCTTTCAGATTCAGACAATTTCCTGGAAAAAAAAGACACAGGGTGAAGGAGGGCTTTGATTCCATGTCTCTGAGAGAGTATTGCCCCAACTGCGGATTCAGAAGCGTCCACCTCCAAGATGAAAGGCAAGGCAGGATCAGGATGCTTTAGTACAGGTGCTGTGGTGAAATGTCTTTTTAATTCATCAAAGGCCACTTGGGCTTCTTGAGTCCAGGAGAAGTGATGATTTTGACGAGTAAGTCGTGTGATTGGAAGAATGGTAGCAGAAAAATTCTTAATAAATCTTCGATAAAAATTGGCAAAGCCAATAAATCTTTGTACCGCCTTTTTATTGTCTGGAGCTGGCCAATCAAGAACGGCTTGAATCTTCTGAGGGTCCATAACAAGTCCATTGGCGGAAATGATAAATCCCAGAAACTGAATTGACTCCTTTTCAAATTCACACTTTTCTACTTTCACGTATAACTTATGCAGACGTAGCCGTACGAGTACCTGTCCAACTTGATGACGATGAATCTCCAGAGATGTAGAAAAAATAAGAATATCATCTAAGTAAACAATGATGAATTGATCGAGGAAATCCCTAAGTATATCGTTAATGAAGTGTTGAAAAGTGGCTGGAGCGTTACAAAGACCAAACGGCATTACTAAATATTCAAAATGTCCGTAGCGTGATCTGAAAGCCGTTTTCCACTCATCTCCTTCTCTCATCCTGACCAAATTATAGGCACCTCGAAGATCCAGCTTTGTAAATATTGTGGCTTCCCGTAATTTTTGAAACAGTTCTGGTACAAGTGGAAGGGGGTAGCGATTCTTAATCGTAACTTTATTCAAGGCCCGATAGTCAATACATGGTCTTAATGTGCCGTCTTTCTTTTGGACAAAAAATATCCCAGCTCCAGCAGGAGAGACTGAAGGCCTAATAAATCCTTTCTTCAGATTTTCCTGAATATATTGTTTTAGTACCTCCTGTTCAGGATCGGAGAGTGGAAACATCCTTCCAAAAGGAATGGTGGCTCCTTCTATTAGGTCGATTGGGCAATCGTATGGTCGGTGTGGAGGAAGTTGATCGGCTCCTTTCTTGTCAAATACATCAAGATAGTCGTGATACTGTACTGGAACTTCATCTGCCAAGGTGGAGGTACAAAGTAACGGACCAGAAGCTTCTGAGACTTGCTGAAAACAACAACTATTACAGTAGGTGGAGGTGAACTTAATTTCTTCTGTGGCCCAGTTGATAGTGGGATTGTGAGCCCGGAGCCAAGGTAGGCCCAAAATAATAGGATATACTGGGGAAGACACTAGGTCGAATTTAAGCCATTCTTGATGGTCTGCGGAGGTGGATGTAAGTAATGGCAGGGTCTCCGTGTTTACAGGTCCAGAGCTGATGGTAGACCCATCTGCTAGGTGTATGTGTAATAACTCCTTTCGGGATTGCACTGGAATTTGATGAGATGTGGCGAAAACTTTATCCATGAAGCAGCTGCAGGCTCCAGAGTCTATTATGGCAGAAGTCTTAAGGGTTCTTCCGGGAAACTGAAAGAGAATAGAGATATTAAAGTGAGTATGAGCCGTGGATGGGGTGTACTTGGGTGGAGTTTGAGCTTTCTGAAGATACTCCTTACCCGCTGGACGAACTGGGCAATTCCTCAGAAAATGTCCCGGATTTCCGCAGTAGAAGCATAGATTTCCCTGGCGTCTGCGGGTTCTCTCTTCATTGGTTAATGGGGCACGCATGACTCCAAGTTGCATGGGCTCAGGTTGATCATCAGTGGAAGCAGAGATCGGAGATGGTGACTGATTTACAGGAAGCCAAGAAGTACGGGCAGAGCAGGGCATTGATTTCTCCAGTTGGCGTTCCCGAAAGCGTCGGTCTATCTGAATGGCAGTTGTAATCAACTCGTCCAAGGTACTGGGTACTCCCACTCGAGCCAGTTCATCTTTCAGATACTCAGATAATCCCAGACGATATTGATGTTTCAGGGCTGACTCATTCCAGTCGGTATCTGATGCCCAACGTTTGAATTCAGTAGTGTATTCCTCCGCAGGTTTACGGCCTTGTCTTAGGTTGCGGATGGCAAGTTCAGCTGTAACACTACGCTGGGGATCATCGTACAACACTGCCATAGAAGTAAAGAATTGCTCCATAGAACTTAAACACTGGTGTTTTTGCTCCATCAACCTGTGGGCCCATGACTGTGGTTCTTCCTGTAGTAAGGAGATGATAAATCCTACTTTTGTTTCCTCGTTAGAAAAGGTGCGAGGTTGCAGTGCAAAGTAGAGCTGACATGCATGGCGGAAGGAGCGGAATTTGGAACGGTCCCCTGTGAAACGTTCTGGTGTAGGTACTCGAGGTTCCGGGTTTACTGCAGGGATCACAGGAACCGGTTCCACTGGAGCAGAGGCAGGTACTGGAACTACTTGGGGTGCCGAAGCAGGAGGTGACGGAGATTCCCCAGCACGCAGTGTATTAATCCGGCCTTCAAGTTGCACATGACCAGCTTGTAATTCTTTAATAGCCTCCGTGAGTGCGGTAACTTGTTTGCATAAGGTACTCAGCACATTTGCTGCCTCAGCGGTCTCCATCTTTGGCTGTAGTATTTTTGTGACGTACCTTGGGAGCTGGAGACCGATGTGCTGAGGGCAGCAACTCTTGCAACTTACTAACTTAGTACCCTGGAGTGGGAACAGGATTCCACAGCTAGTACGGGGCAGGAGCGCTAGCAGATCCAATGGTGTAACCAGACAGGAACCGAAGCGCTCCCGCGTGCTGAGTCTGGAGGTGCAAGGACTCAGCTTCCAGGCGGGCTTCAAGGCTTGATTCCAAGCAGGAGCAGATCCGAGAACAGGCAGAAGTTCGGCAACAAGACGGGTACTCAGACGGGCAGAGGTCGGCAACAGACGGGTACTCAGACGGGCGGAGGTTGGCAACAGAGCGGGCAGTCGTACGTAGCAGGAGTCGGTAGTAAGTCGGGAAGTCAGCCAGGCCAGGGTCAGCAACATGAGATCAGGAACAGGCAGATACAAAGATCACGCACGGGAACACACACCAAAACTAACTGCAATACTACAGCACTGAATGATGGCATTCTCCAGACTTAAATAGGCCGTTTGGCGGGAAAACGCGAACGTCTGCACGCAATGACGCATCCGGTGCACGCGATGACGCGACGGACGCATGCTATGACGCGTACGTCCGTACGCGATGACGCGGACAACCAGACGCAATCACGCCGTACAAACGCACGCACAAACCCATAAAAGATGCATGAACAGGTGGCCCTTCGGGCGCGCATGCGCACAGTATCACACCAGCGTCGCCGAGCGCCGATGTCTCCACTGCCACACACGGAGCCCAGTGTGCACCCTGCCAGGACCCGTAAGGGACCCACCAGCATGCACCAGAACACCTGCAGCATCCGTAAGTGCCAGCCGCCTCGTCCAGACAGGTAAGTGACCGTGACAGTGGCTTCCATTTATTTTATTACTCCATTCAGGAGTGGAAGGTAGTTTTCACATGCCCCTGACTGCATTCCTCATTTGTCATGGAAATGTTGACACTAATATGCATTTTCCACCAGGTATTTAGAACCCTGAAGTGGTTAGCTAAGTTTCCAAGGGCTAGCAATTCTATCTGATAGAGATGCCATGCCATTGAGCTTTCCTTTTCACTTAATCTACAATTGTCCTATTATCCTAGTGAGCTGGAAATAAATCTGAACCCCAAATAGTCTATTTGGCATTATAAGCAGCTCTCTCACAACTCATTATCTTAGGACATTGATTCTTGAATGCTTTTCAGTGCTAGGAAAGCAATAGTGGTTAAATGGAAATACCTTACACACACCCCTCTTATTAGAGTAATTCAGGGCGGTCAACCATACTCTAGCTGCATATGTAAAGTTCATCTGTTCCCACAAAGGCTGTCTCTCAAAATATTACAACATCTGGGCACGTGGAGAAAAAATTTTCAAACTGCAATGTAAGTAGCTAAGTAGGTAATCCTTAGAGTCAGAAATCTCACAAATTCTTATTAACCCCTTTTCCTCTCTCAAAAACCCTCTAGAATGAGAAAATGAGACTTCCGCAACACAAGTTTCCTGTATAAACCTGTTTTTCTAGGGATGTCACTAGACATAATGTTGAAATAGTGATGTCCTCTCGATTGATTCTAATAATAGGGAAAGCTATGTCTTGTTTCCTGAGCCACAAACTCAGGCCGGTTTCACACTGCATAGTGGCGGTGTAGTGCGGCAGCCTTACTGTACTGCACCGCCAGAAATAGGCCTCCAGGGAATACCACATTACTAAGCAGTATTCCCCGTGTGGAAGTAACACTTCCTGACGGCCAAGCGATTACATAAGCAGAAGTGCATTGCAAAAAAAAAAACACGCTTCTGCATAAAACCTGCACCAGGTGTTTACACTTACACGCGCCACTATAGACTTACATGACTTCTGGTTCGACGCGAGTATGCGCGATCGCATAGTTTTGGAAGCGCGGCAGAATGAAGACTTCCGGCGCACCGCAACACAGGTAACATGATTTCCCCCCATATATTTTCATTGGTGTCAGTTTGACACACCGCACCACCCCAGTGTGAAAGGGCTCTCAAGCTTCACACACAGGGTAAGTGGTTCTCCTCAGAAGCGTTTGTACAGTGCGCCCCATGCCCCTTGACACCACAGGGAACAATCCGCCTGACCAAGTGCTTGCAGAAGGCATTGTTTTTCTACTCACCTGGCTCCCTCTGTCGTACATCACAGTCAGTCCACATCTACTCTGCATAGCCATAGCAAGTCTGTACAGCCTCAGCATGCACTGTCGCCCAAGGAATCAAGTCCTGATCCCTGCTGGGAAACAGTCTTCATACCTGTATACAGCAAAGTCCCCGTTATCTGGCACCGACACGGATTGGCTGATGCCAGATAAGTCTGCTTTCTGGTTGCTTGAGGGCTCGTTTCCACTATCGCGAATCCGCATGCATCCAACGCATGCGGATTCGCACACGTAATGGAAGTCAATTGACCTGTTTCCACTGTTGCGTTTGCGTGATGCGTTTTTTTAAGCGGTGAAAAAACGCACAAAAGAGCCAACTAATTCGCCTGCGAGTGGAATGCAGGCGAATCGCACACAATGTATTTAATAGTAAAAACGCATGCGTTTTTTACATGCGTTTTTACCCGCGATTTCGCGTGCAATTTCGCACCTTTTTTAATGTTATTTTACCCTGGCAGTGTCATGGTTAATTTCGCATGGCACCCTGCCATGCGAAATCGCACGCGAAATCGCGGGTAAAAACGCATGCGGAAACGCATCCGCATGCGTTTTTACAAGCGTCGGAATGCCGCCGAAATCGCGTCGCAACAGTGGAAACGAGCCCTGAGACCCAATGTTAAAAATAGGCTTCGATGATGCTGTACAATATCCCACTCTATACCCCCACTGTATCCACATACCACGATTACCACATGCTCTATACCCCCACACTCCCTGTCTGTACTGCTGGTAGGCTGTGTCCTGCCTGGTCGCCTCTGCAGATAATGGTGCCTGGGAGCAGTCCGCAGGGCATTGGCAAGATGTCTGTAACTTATTTCAAGATGGGGCATCAATTTATTTTTTTTATAGTAGCCTTGAATGGAAGAGTTGGGGGAACCCTGTAATTCTGCCTTTTGCAGCATGTTGCCTGTAAATAGGCCTGGAAACCTGCTATTTCTGCTGCGAGTCTATAGCAGCTGTAGGTGGCGGTTACTTGAGTCTTCTGGTTAGCGCAATGATCTGCAAACTTGGCTCTCCAGCTGTTAAGGAACTACAAATTTCACAATGCATTTGTCTTCATGAATCATGACTGTGGCTGTCAGACTCCTGCAATGCATTGTGGGATTTGTAGTTCCTTAACAGCTGGAGAGCCAAGTTTGCAGATCACTGGGTTAGCGGAATTTCAGACAACTGGGGTCTTGCTGTACAAGGCTTTAGAAGCTCTTTGTCTGTTAGAAGCTACAACTAGTGCATGGTTTACCAGTAACCTCGGCAAGTTGCTGAACTTCATGTAGAATTATTCACAAAACTTCAACTTACTGTAAATCCTAAATACAGGTTTGGGAAATGACACTACTTGCAGGTGTATGGAGTACAAGATGGGTTTATTTGCAGAGGTGATATACATTTATACAGTAGAAAATCAAAACGGGTTTCATTTGATAGGGGTCAGTCATTTGGCCGATTTATTCTAAGTTTGAATATGCTCATTCTTAAGGTGCGTATACATTACTTGATTCTGTGGGCCGGCCAAGTGATTTGATAATTTTAGTTAAGCGATATAAAATCAGTGCTGCAACATGGCCGCATGAACGATTGTATCCATGAATACTCATTTTCTGACCTGATGCAAATTTTGTTGAAATCCTTATGGAGCTTGGATCAGTGTACTTGCTGACAACTTGTATTGGCTAGATGCCAAGCTGCATACAAATGGCAACAACATTTGTATAAAGTCAGAAATATTAGCATCTTATTGATTCCTGCAAGTTAGTGGCAGTTACAAGGTCTGACAGGACTGCCCAGTAGGCACACACATATGGCACAGTGTAGCCACAGCCTCATATTCTATACTTTCAGACCTCAATGTGATTCGTGCCTTGATTTCCAATAACATGTTGAATACAACATACTGGTATATGTTGTTTTTGTGTTTTAACATTAAATGGATTTAAGCATTTGTATTGCATAGGAAGTGTGTGCACGATATTTCTATTAATGCAACTTCAAACCTATATATATATTCACACATTTTCTTGCATGTTGTTTATTTGCCTTTCTCATACATTTATGCCCTGTCCTAAAAATGTGAGGTTACAGGAGATTAATAAAGATTATACCTTTGGGGATAATGTCTGACTCTTTGTGCTCCATTTAGTCATAAATAAAGCCCTGTAAATGCTGACTGTTACCATGGTGATGTTGACAAAAGCTCCGCATGTAAAGTAAAGGGGAAGCTTAGAGGCTTACTGTTAGTTTATGAAGGCTAGTATGCTGTAGTTGGTAATTTAAAGCCTAAAATCTCTTTGATTCTACATCTTCTCAGTGCTTTTATTTTATCCAGTTTTATCAGTGAAACAATGAGAGCTTTTCTGGTTGAGTGTTTACTTTTGTTTGTTTTAACAGAAATGTAAGATGTTGCATTATAACAGCTGAAAGCTGCAGCTCTTGTAGATTCTAGCCTTTGTATAAATACCATAACTTGTCCCTTTTTTTTATTGTGCTGATGGATTTTTTAATGCTGAAGGAAAACAACCATAGGCTGTAAGATATTACACGTTTCAGATCAGTATATTCTTGGTTCTAGAACTTAATCTAATGTATAGTTTCCACCACACACCTGTAGGTAGACCGTTAAACACAGCTGAAATTACGTGAACTGTCATGCTTACCAAAATGTTTTGTAATTCTTCTCAGTAAAGACCTGTAATTCAGGTGATGCCTTCAATGCAGCCAATAGCTGAATGCCAGTATCATTTCTTATACTGCCAAGGGAACACACTGTGCTCATGGATATGTCTTGCCTGCTTATTGGAGACTATGAATTTCAGTGTCCTGTAAGTAAACTTCCACTGTATGGCTGTCAGGACTCTGATAGGTCTGCCTCCTCCAATAGTGCATTTTAGGAGGATGGTGATAGACAAATGTCATATCTATGTTATATGGGGTCTTGTATACTTGCTTACTTATGAGTTTTTATTTTAGACTTTTAAAAGGACAGGTAGCGCATAAACACAATGGGGTTGCCATTTCTCCTTGTTCCATGAAGTTATTTGGCATAGTCAAGATGAGACACTTCACTTTATTCTCCAGCTGAGTGTTCACCTAGCTCACAGTGCATAATTCAGCCACATTTCTCTTACCCATGGTATCCAGTCACAGAAATAAGTTGCAATTGCTTTCAATGTAGAATAGCTCAAATCTGGGAGTAGCATTGTTGTTAGAAAATAGTTCTATCTTTAAATAATTCACTAATTGCTGTCTGGGTGCTGTCTTTTCTGCAGTCTGACCTTCAATTGAGAGTCTTATGTGACTAAGAATTGGGCTCAGAGAGACAACTGTAGACAGTGATGTAGCTGAGGCGCTTGGGGCCCCTGTGCAAGTTTTACATGGGGCCCCAAGCACTCTATTGATATGAAATCCCAAAACCTACCAAGTAAAGTTTGTGTCAGAGAATTGTAATCAAAGTAAGGACACAGTTAAGGGTTACCACTATTCAGTGCACATATAGAGGTGTTTATTACCAGCATAGCACTAATGAAAAGCTAATAAGATGGATGAAGGAGAGCCTCTAATGGGCCTCCGGTGCGGTAGCAACCTCTGCATTCCCTATTGCTACACCACGGACTATAGATCAACTTTTGAGTATTCTGGGAAATGCGTGGGCCGTGCACTATAACATTGCTACTATAGCGGCACCCAACCCTGGAGATACACGGCTTGCACTGTGCAGAGAGAAGAGGTGCTTTGTCACCATGGTCCTCCTTATTGCCTCCTACTGAGATTGTTGGCTACAGACCCCATAACAGTCGCTATGACTGATATGGTGATCCCTATGCCACTGTTCACATTCTTATTTTCAGTTTCAGTACTGCGATTTTTAGTGTCAAACATAAACCGCAGCTCCTAGGGGCGAAATTAACAGCATTGTACTGAAAAGATAAAGTGCTAATAATGAACAGTTCCGATAAGTGTTTTGCCTTCTATTTACTTTTCAGGAGAGCTGTGGCTACATTGTACTGCTGTTTGACTACCTCATTTGCAAAGATAAAGCACTGGTTTATTAATTCTTGCAGTAAAAAATAGAAAGTGAACACTGACAAGCAGTGAGTGTACTCACATTGGCCTTGTAATGTTTTGTCAGTTCAACTATGCCTTAACCTACATACCTGGAACAAACATGCAGAAATACTCTGACTTGCACTGTTTTATTTGCATGCTTGTTTTAAGTGCATAATTCAAGTACTAATGAAGCCAGAATAACAGCCTGGCAGCTGACATTTTTTGAAAGGACATACATATGGAGCCTCAGTATTCTTCTCCTTATAGGTTACGTGAAGTCGAATAATAGTGATATTATCGAGAAATGCCTTGTTTAAAGGGATACTGTAGGGGGGTCGGGGGAAAATGAGTTGAACTTACCCGGGGCTTCTAATGGTCCCCCGCAGACATCCTGTGCCCAAGCAGCCACTCACCGATGCTCCAGCCCTGCTTCTGGTTCACCTCTGGAATTTCAGACTTTAAAGTCAGAAAACCACTCCGCCTGCGTTGCCGTGTCCTTGCTCCCGCTGATGTCACCAGGAGCGTACTGTGCAGGCACAGACCATACTGGGCATGCGCAGTACGCTCCTGGTGACATCAGCAGGAGTGAGGGCATGGCAACGCAGGTGCAGTGGTTTTCAGACTTTAACGTCTGAAATTCCAGAAGTGAACAGGAGGCAGGGACCGGAGCATCGGTGAGTGGCTGCACAGGCACAGGATGTCTGCGGGGGACCATTAGAAGCCCCGGGTAAGTTCAACTCATTTTCCCCTGACCCCCCTACAGTATCCCTTTAACCACTTGAGGACCACAGTCTTTCTAACCCTTAAGGACCAGGCACTTTTTTTCCATTCAGACCACTGAAGCTTTCACGGTTTATTGCTCGCTCATACAACCTACCACCTAAATGAATTTTGGCTCCTTTTCTTGTCACTAATAAAGCTTTCTTTTGGTGCTATTTGATTGCTCCTGCGATTTTTACTTTTTATTATATTCAGCAAAAAAGACATGAATTTTGGCAAAAAAATGATTTTTTTTAACTTTCTGTGCTGACAGTTTTCAAATAAAGTAAAATTTCTGTATACATGCAGCGCGAAAAATGTGGACAAACATGTTTTGGATAAAAAAAAACCTATTCAGTGTATATTTATTGGTTTGGGTAAAAGTTATAGCGTTTACAAACTATGGTGCAAAAAGTGAATTTTCCCATTTTCAAGCATCTATGACTTTTCTGACCCCCTGTCATGTTTCATGAGGGGCTAGAATTCCAGGATAGTATAAATACCCCCCAAATGACCCCATTTTGGAAAGAAGACATCCCAAAGTATTCACTGAGAGGCATAGTGAGTTCATAGAAGATATTATTTTTTGTCACAAGTAAGCGGAAAATGACACTTTGTGACAAAAAAAAAAAAAAAAAAAAAAGTTTCCATTTCTTCTAACTTGCGACAAAAAAAAATGAAATCTGCCACGGACTCACCATGCCCCTCTCTGAATACCTTGAAGGGTCTACTTTCCAAAATGGGGTCATTTGTGGGGTGTGTTTACTGTCCTGACATTTTGGGGGGTGCTAAATTGTAAGCACCCCTGTAAAGCTTAAAGGTGCTCATTGGACTTTGGGCCCCTTAGCGCAGTTAGGCTGCAAAAAAGTGCCACACATGTGGTATTGCCGTACTCAGGAGAAGTAGTATAATGTGTTTTGGGGTGTATTTTTACACATACCCATGCTGGGTGGGAGAAATATCTCTGTAAATGACAATTTTTTAATTTTTTTTACACACAATTGTCCATTTACAGAGATCTTTCTCCCACTCAGCATGGGTATGTGTAAAAATACACCCCAAAACACATTATACTACTTCTCCTGAGTACGGCGATACCACATGTGTGGCACTTTTTTGCACCCTAACTGCGCTAAAGGGCCCAAAGTTCAATGAGTACCTTTAGGATTTTACAGGTCATTTTGAGAAATTTCGTTTCAAGACTACTCCTCACGGTTTAGGGCCCCTAAAATGCCAGGGCAGTATAGGAACCCCACAAATGACCCCATTTTAGAAAGAAGACACCCCAAGGTATTCTGTTAGGTGTATGATGAGTTCATAGAAGATTTTATTTTTTGTCACAAGTTAGTGGAAAATGACACTTTGTGAAAAAAAACAATAAAAATCAATTTTCCGCTAACTTTTGACAAAAAATAAAATCTTCTATGAACTTACCATACTCCTAACGGAATACCTTGGGGTGTCTTCTTTCTAAAATGGGGTCATTTGTGGGGTTCCTATACTGCCCTGGCATTTTAGGGGCCCTAAACCGTGAGGAGTAGTCTGGAAATCAAATTCCGCAAAATGACCTGTGAAATCCTAAAGATACTCATTGGACTTTGGGCCCTTTAGCGCAGTTAGGGTGCAAAAAAGTGCCACACATGTGGTATCGCCGTACTCGGGAGAAGTAGTACAATGTGTTTTGGGGTGTATTTTTACACATACCCATGCTGGGTGGGAGAAATAACTCTGTAAATGGACAATTGTGTGTAAAAAAATCAAAAGATTGTCATTTACAGAGGTATTTCTCCCACCCAGCATGGGTATGTGTAAAAATACACCCCAAAACACATTATACTATTTCTCCCGAGTACGGCAATACCACATGTGTGGCACTTTTTTGCACCCTAACTGCGCTAAAGGGCCCAAAGTCCAATGAGTATCTTTAGGATTTCACAGGTCATTTTGCGGAATTTGATTTCCAGACTCCTCCTCACGGTTTAGGGCCCCTAAAATGCCAGGGTAGTATAGGAACCCCACAAATGACCCCATTTTAGAAAGAAGACACCCCAAGGTATTCCGTTAGGAGTATGGTGAGTTCATAGAAGATTTTATTTTTTGTCACAAGTTAGTGGAAAATGACACTTTGTGAAAAAAAACAATAAAAATCAATTTTCCGCTAACTTTTGACAAAAAATAAAATCTTCTATGAACTTACCATACTCCTAATGGAATACCTTGGGGTGTCTTCTTTCTAAAATGGGGTCATTTGTGGGGTTCCTATACTGCCCTGGCATTTTAGGGGCCCTAAACCGTGAGGAGTAGTCTGGAAATCAAATTCCGCAAAATGACCTGTGAAATCCTAAATATACTCATTGGACTTTGGGCCCTTTAGCGCAGTTAGGGTGCAAAAAAGTGCCACACATGTGGTATCGTCGTACTCGGGAGAAGTAGTACAATGTGTTTTGGGGTGTATTTTTACACATACCCATGCTGGGTGGGAGAAATAACTCTGTAAATGGACAATTGTGTGTAAAAAAATCAAAAGATTGTCCATTTACAGAGGTATTTCTCCCACCCAGCATGGGTATGTGTAAAAATACACCCCAAAACACATTGTACTACTTCTCCCGAGTACGGCGATACCACATGTGTGGCACTTTTTTGCACCCTAACTGCGCTAAGGGGCCCAGAGTCCAATGAGTACCTTTAGGCTTTACAGGGGTGCTCAAAATTTAGCACCCCGCCCACTTGCCAGGACAGTTAACAAACCCCACAAATGACCCCATTTTGGAAAGAATACACGCTAAGGTATTCCATGAGGGCCATGGTGAGTTCATAGAAAATTTTATTTTTTGTCACAAGTTAGCGGAAAATGACATTTTGTGAAAAAAAAAAAAACACAAAACCACAATTTCTGCTAACTTGTGACAAAAAATAAAACATTCTATGAACTCACCATGCACCTCACGGAATACTTTGGGGTGTCCTCTTTCCAAAATGGCATCATTCGTGGGGTCTGTCCTGGCATTTTAGGGTCTCTGCAATCATTACATGTATGGCCAGTATTAGGAGTTTCTGCTATACTCCTTATATTGGGCATAAGGGTAATGCACTGTGGGCTGAAAGGAAAAATGAACGTCAAACAATCAATCAATGTGGATGAAAAAATATCTGCCAAAAAATTTTGAAAAAAAAAAAAAGAGGAGGAAGGCGTCTGCCAGGACATAGGAGCTGCCGCCCCAAAAATCCAAACCCACCAGCTCGTATGCCCTGGCAAACCTGATTTATCCATTCACACCGATCGATGTGGATGAACAAATCATTGCCAGAGTTCTTTGATACAAAGTGTTTGCCAAAGCATATGAATCCCCAACACCACTCCTCGGCCCATATGCCTCGGCAAACGTATCTTTTTGACTGCGGAGGAGAAATCTTGTCCTGCAGCGCTGCATGCACCGACTTGTGTGTAAGCTGACAGACGCGCAATGTTCTGTCAGGATGCACCATCAGTGCTGCAGCTGATTGGTCGGTCTGGATAGAAAAAAAGAGAGAAGAAAAAAAGACAAAACAATACAAAAAGGAGGGGAAGGCGTCTGCCAGGACATAGGAGCTGCCGCCCCAAAAATCCAAACCCACCAGCTCGTATGCCCTGGCAAACCTGATTTATCCATTCACACCGATCGATGTGGATGAACAAATCATTGCCAGAGTTCTTTTTTGATACAAAGTGTTTGCCAAAGCATATGAATCCCCAACACCACTCCTCGGCCCATATGCCTCGGCAAACGTATCTTTTTGACTGCGGAGGAGAAATCTCGTCCTGCAGCGCTGCATGCACCGACTTGTGTGTAAGCTGACAGACGCGCAATGTTCTGTCAGGATGCACCATCAGTACTGCAGCTGGTTAGTCGTTCGCTCGGTCCACCTGGAAGGTTATTGGATGGAAAAAGAGAAAAAAAAATACAAAAAAAACCCAAAAAACAAGCAAGCAGCAAAGCAATTACTTCATTAACATTAATAACCTTTGAACTTTTTTAATAAAAAACTTAACATTGCAAACCAAACATTAACTTCTTTGCTTACCTGTTTTTTGTTTTTTTTTGTTTTTTTT
Source organism: Hyperolius riggenbachi (assembly GCF_040937935.1). Taxonomy (NCBI): domain Eukaryota; kingdom Metazoa; phylum Chordata; class Amphibia; order Anura; family Hyperoliidae; genus Hyperolius; species Hyperolius riggenbachi. Next base: position 222,731,424 of record NC_090649.1, on the reverse strand, counting down.
TAACTTACCTCCCGAGGACAAACCTCTCCTCCCCCATGGAACAATGTGCGAAGTGCAAATCGCACAGAGTTGTGGCGAAATACATTACGCAATTTGTCCCAAGTGAAAGGAGAGGTTTCTGGCAGCCCTGTGTATTAGGGTCTCTGGAAACCCGATGTTTGGTTTCACACTGCATATTGACATATCCGGTGGGTCGAGCCCGCCGCACCGTATCGTCCAAAACAGACCTTCAGGCAATACCACAAGAGTAGCATTCGGCCTAGTAATGAACTGCGTCGCCATAGACTAACATGACTTCCGGGCCGATCGATATTGCCACAGAAGCCACGCAGTAACGTAGGCATGCACTAGCGTAAAGTCAAGCACTTCCGGCGTAGGGGGGGACCGCAAAGTGTGACTTTTGCTAGGCATTTTGCCCTAACGCATCGCAGCAGTGTGAAATAGCACTGAGAGACCCTTGTGTGCCTACCGCTGTGTGTGGAGTCCCTACTCTAATAGTGTACCTGCTCGTGGTACCTCTCAAAACACTCCCCTAGGCATAGGCCAGGCTGGTCAGGACAGGTGGGACAATAAACAGTGGTGTCACGCCTTATTCCAGCCCTGCTGCAGACACGACAGCGTTTTCTTCGGATTCGTTGACCTGGGGTACTCGGAATTGGATAGGCGTAATGCCTTCCATGCAGCCGGCTAGTTGCATCTTGGGGTTGGGCCACGGCACCTCCTGGATACAGGAGTTCCATCACGATCTGTTTATTAAATTGAATAAACGATCCAGTTCTCCCAGCCTTAGGCCCGGTTCACATTAGCGGTTGTTTGCCAAACGGACCGGATGACCTGACCGGATCCGGACCGGATCCGGATCGGAACCGTACGGTTCTGATCCGGATCCGATCCGGATCCGGTCAGGTTGCATCAGGTGGTAATCAGGATGCGATCCGGATCCGTTTGGCAAAGTAACGTAAAAAAAAAAAAAAATGTTGGGGTCTGGGAGGTCAGCAGAAGGGGGACCTGTGGAATCAGGCCCTCTGCTGTTTAGCACTCACCTCCACCTCCGACATGCTGCCAACATCCTGCCAACACCTCCAGCTCGTGCTGCTCCACTCCAAAATGCTTGCCCATGTGTCCCCAGCCAATATCGCCGCAACAATCCGCATAGGAAGTGGGGTAGAACATCCGGATTTCTCAGCCAGTGTATTGTGCGGCCTCCGGTTCCCATTTGTTTGTATTGGCCGGATGGTGCAGTCCGGCTCCGCCCCGGATACGGCTGCCGGAGGGGCCGGATGAAAAAATAGCGCATGTTGGAACGGAGGCCGGAGGCCGGATCCGGCCCGGATCCGGTCCGGCTCCGGTTCTGCAGAACGGACCCATGTGAACGGACGCATAGGCTTTAATTGCTATGCCGTGCGTCCGTTCCGTCCGTTCTGCAGGCGGTGCGGCTCCGGCACGGCGATTCCGGAGGGCCACCGCAAGTGTGAACCGGGCCTTACTGTAGAGAACAAAGCTGTTGTAAATTGCCAATTGAATGAGGTAAAAAGACACTTTTTTATACCAGCGTCTTGTTTTTCGGGAAACTAAATAGGGCGCTAACCTCTGGTCATTGAAGTCCACCCCTCCCATGTTAGTATTATACTCATGGACGACAAGGGGTTTTTCAATGACCTTAGTTCGCCGTTGAATTTCAACTGTCGTGTCTGCGTGAATGGTGGACAGGAAGTAAACCTCCCTCTTGTCCTTCCATTTCACCGCGAGCAGGTCGTCAGCACACAAGGCGGCCCTCTGCCCCCGTTGAAGTCTGGTGGTAATGAGCCGTTGGGGGAAGCCCCGGCGACTAGGCCGCACGGTGCCACAGCATCGGATTTTTTCTATTTTTAAGTGCTGAAAGAGGGCCACACTTGTGTAATAATTGTCCACAAAAAGATGGTACCCCTTCTGGAACAAGGGTGACACCAAGTTCCACACAACCTTTCCACTGCTCCCCAGGTAGTCAGGGCATCTGACCGGCTCCAATTTTGAGTCTTTTCCCTCATAGACCCTAAAATAAGATGTATAGCCTGTGGCCCTTTCACAGAGCTTATACAGTTTCACCCCCTACCGGGCGCGCTTGTTTGGGATGTACTGTTTGATGCGAAGGCGCCCGGTAAAGCGTATGAGGGACTCGTCTACGCAGATGTCCTGGTCAGGGGTATAAGCATCTGCAAATCTGGATGACAGGTGGTCTATGAGGGGTCGAATTTTGTGGAGCCGGTCAAAATCAGGGTGGTCACTTCGATGACAGGTTTCGTTGTCATTGAAGTGCAGGAAGAGCAGGATGTTCTCAAATCGTGTCCTGGACATGGCAGCAGAGTACAGGGGAACATGATGTGCTGGGTCCGTAGACCAATAAGACCGCAACACATTCTGCTTTACTAGTCCCGTGTGAAGGAGAAGGCCCAAAAAAATTTTAATTTCGGAAACTTGGACTGGTTTCCACCGAAAAGGCTGGGCAAGGAACTTTTCCGGATTGGCAGTTATATATTGTGTGGCCTTACGGTTGGTCTCTGCCACAATTAAGTCCAAGAGATCCTGGGTGAAGAACAGATAGAAAAAGTCTAGGGCCGATCCTAGATTATCTGTCTCCACCTGGACTCCAGACTGGGCGGTGAAAGGGGGAAGTACGGGTGCGGCGGAATCAGGGGATTGCCAATTTGGGTTTGCCAGCACCTCTGGTAAATTAGGGGTAGTACGGGCCCGTCTTCTTGGTGGCTGTGACTGGGATCTTACTGCACGTGCCACCGAACCAGTTTCAACTTCCATGCTGGTGCTCGCCACTTCACCAGGGTCTACGGAAGTACTGGTGCTAGGTCCAGGAGATGTTGTGCTGCTGGTGCCTGCCCCACCATGAAATCTCAGACCAGCACGAACACCACTCTGCTGCCCTTGAGGCTGATCCTGCGCCACCTGCGGTCCAACAACATGGGGTGTGGTACGCCTGGCTTTAGCCGGGACCTCAACCTCGTCATCACTATCGGTCAGTGAGCCACTGCTCAATTCAGGTTCAAACTCTGACCCGGAAGATTCGTCGAATGAGGCGTCCCAATCGTCCTCATCCGACTGGGCCATGTACCTGAGAACCTCATCATCGGAATACCCCTTTCTTGCCATGGTGGGCTGCTAAATTTAGGGGGTATTCCTCTGAGACTACGCAGAAAAAAGAGCACCTACCTAGCAAAAGGGAGTATTTGAGAGGTAGAAAGCTGTGCTCACTGAGTTTTGATAAAAAAAATAAATCAAAACTGAGGTTTACAGTGCCACAGCTATTGTACAGTGTTTTTTGCAGTGATCAGAAAAAAAATTCTGTCACTGCGGTGGGGCGGGCTGAACGCAAGTGCAGGTGAACGATCAGGCCTGATCGGGCAAACACTGCGTTTTTTTTTGTGGATCCTAGTGACCCTAATAGATCTGACTGCGATCAGTAATGATCACTTACAGATACTATATAGTACCAATGTTGATTAGCGACAGTGATGACGCTAATTAGTGACTGTGGTGCAGTGGGCTGAGCACTAACTGACACTTACAAAGGGGCCTAGCTAACTGGCCTAACTGCTAACACTAGTGATACTAAAAAAGTGACAGTTTTCACTGTTTTTAGATCACTTGGATAGTGACAGGGGGGTGGTGGCGAGTGGGGAATCGGAGGCAATCAGAAACAATCACAGGACAATCAAAGGCAATCACAGGGCACTCAATTCCCGGGACAATCAAAGTCAATCACAGGGCAATCAAACCAATCACGACACAATCAAAGCCGATCACAGGCCAATCAAAGCAAATCACAGGCCAATCACAGGGCAATCACAGGGCAATCAAAGCCGATCACGGGACAATCAAAGCCGATCACGGGACAATCAAAGCCGATCACAGGCCAATAAAAGGGCAATCACGGGACAATCAAAAAAAATCACGGGACAATCAAATACAATGTCAGCACAATAAAATTGAATGTCAGCACAATGAAATTGAATGTCAGCACAATCAAATACAATTGCAGCACAATCAAATACAATGCACTGAGAAGGTGATTGGGGGGGGGGGGGGGGCTGAGGGCGATCTAAGGGTGTGGGGGGTTGATTAGGTGCCCGCACGGGGCAGACTGGGTCCTGATCTGGTGGGTGGCAGACACAGGGGGTGACGATAGGAGATCAGTGAGGGATTACAGGGGAGAATAGATGTAAACAATGCACTGGGGAGGTTATCAGGAGGGGGGGGGTCTGAGGGCAATCTGAGGGTCTGGGTGGGTGATCAGGTGCCCCCAAGGGACAGTTTAGGGTCTGCGCTGATGGGTGGTGGTGACAAGGGGTGATAGACAGGTGATAGATGGGTGATAGACAGGTGATCAGTGGGTAAGACAGCTATATAGCTGTATACAGCATACAGGGGGGTGGTCTGGGAGGGGGGTCTGGGGGGGATCTGAGGGTAGGGGGGGGTGATCAGGGGACCCTAGGGGGCAGTTAGGGACCTAACCTAGGGGATAGCGTCCCTAGATAGTGACAGGGAGTGATTGATGGGTTTTTAGGTGGGTGGTGGGGTGCAGATACTGGTGTGCTGGGGTGGTCAGGGGGGGTTCTGAGGGCTGGGGTGGGCGATCGGGGGGTCTGTGTGGGTGAAAATGTGTGTTGTAACACTTAGCTGCAAGGCTGCCGTCCTCTCTGATGGTCGCACGACGAGTGACCATCAGCGGAGGAGGCAGCCAGTATAATACACTTTGTTACAATAACAAAGTGTATTATACTTCTCTGATTGGCCGGATCGCCGCATTTGAAACCCGCCGGCGCTGCTAATTGGCCGGCGGGTTTCCGTGTAGAGTGGGCGGAGCCTATTGCCGGCGGCGATCGCGTCATTGATGACGCGATCGCCGCACAGCCACCGCTGATGCCGCCCCCGCCGATGGGCGTATTGCGGTCGTTTGGGCCCGGTCTTTGCCGCCGCCCATCGGCTGGGGGCGGTCCTCAAGTGGTTAACTTATGCAGGGGGTAGCAGAGTAAGGAAAAGTTTGAGAAACTGACCGTATAGTTTTATGTATCCTTACACATTAAAAAAAAATTGTCAGAATTCACATCCAAGGTTTGTTTGGTAGCACATCACTTGAAAAGAACATTTGATGTCAAACGTTTCATACATCTGTGGATGAGCTTTCTACAGTGAGTGGTCAGTTGAAAGTTCACTCTTTTGCAGACTGCTCCAGTCCTCTGACTTCAAAGTGTTCTATGTCCAAAAGCAGTTTTCAAATTTCTACTCAGTGATTTCTCAATTCACTACTGGCCAATACAGAACAGTTCAGTGTTATTTTTTTTTCTTTCTTTTCTTTTAAGTTAATTTTGGATCATTGTGCTCCCTAAGGATCCATTTCCACAGGGGCGGTTTGTGCCCGATTTCACGCACACGAATGCGGAATCTCAGCCTATTCAAATCAAATTCTGAAGCAGTGCTCTTCAGAGTTCTGGACAGTGCGTCAAAACCCCTATAGATGTGTATGATACAGCTACAGGAATTCAGATGCGTAATCTGCATGCACTAGTGCCGCCGTCCGGCGCTAGTGGAAACTCACTCTTGGGGTCAGCTTTATTAAACTGTGTTCAGTAATCCACTCCAAAATACTTTGATATACTCATTATTTTATGACATCTGGTACTATACTTATAACTGAGTGTGCTTTAAATTGATAATAATAATGCACTACTGATTTTAATTCTACTGACATTGCTTAAACGGCTTGGCAACAGACAGTTTTCTGTACACAGTGTTTGCAGTTATTATCAGCTCTCAAATAGAGTTTTGCGCATATAGCGTAAAACCCGTTTAACTGTGCAGGTGCCCATGGGAAAGTTAAAACAGATTAAGGGGCCCATACACTGGTCAATTTCAGCGATCGATCGTATAGAATCGATCAGAAATCGATTCTATAAAATCGATAGATCAATTTGCGCCCGATTTCGATCGATATGATCTATCTGACAGGATGGAAAATCTAGGTCGATCTGCTGCTGGCAGCAGATCGATGGCCCATAGAATTGCATTGAATCTAATGGTCCAATAATGCATTTAGATCGATTTCCAATAGATTTAATTCTGAAATCTATTGGAAGTCTGTTCCTAGTGTGTGGCACACATCCGATAGATTCCTGTCAGATTCGACTTGACAGGCATCTGACAGAAATCTGATGGTCAAATCTGCTGCAAATCTATAAGTGTATGGCTATCTTTACTCACAGAGAGAAGCACAGGTTTAAGCTGGATTACTGTATGTATTTACATATTTTACTATACATACTAATTGAAATGCTTGTATCTATAAAGTGTGAAATAATGCAAGTAAAGTCCTCATTCTACATAATTTTAAAGGCACACTGTAGTGAGCGGGATATGTAGTCCGCCAGATTCTCCCTAATTAAAGCAAACCTGAAGTGATAAGAAACTTATGAAATTATTATTTTTTTTTTTGTGCATGTATTTTACTAAACGTAAAAATAACAAGAGCTGAGTCTATTATTTATATGTTAAGTGTACAGGTGCCCATACACTGGCAGATGGTCAGCAGATTCAACCATCAGTTGAGGGACCTTTTGCTGCCAGTGCCATGCTTTAGATTTCCAATAGATTTAAAATGTGTGCAGCAGCTTCTGCCTGGTGGGGCACCCTGGGTTCCCCCAATGTGTAGTATCTCCCCCTCCACCCCCGGAACCTGTGGTCAGTGTTAGACTCTGGTGTGCTTTCTCCATGACTGCTGGGGGTTCCTGTACCCAGTGACCCCACTGCATGTATGTGATGTCCTCTTACATACCATGGTGTCATGTGGTACAGGTGCCCCCCTAGGCCATGGAGAAAGACACGGGACACAGAAGGGACAGGTGAGGCTGCAACACTCACCACAGGCCTAGTGGAAGACTGGCTGAAGGTCTGTCAGTCATCAGGCAATTGGAACACCACTACTGTCACATACCTGGCCGAGCCATTTCAAGCATGCCAGATCAAATTTGGCCAGAAATTGATTGAAACAAAGATAGGGTAGCCACGTTGCGCCATCAATCTCTGCCAGATTATAATTGTTTCGGCAGGATATTGATGCCACATTTGAGTAATGTATGAGTAACATAATGGAAATGTGAGTTTATGTAAGCATTAGGCTTTATTCTTACCTGGGGCTTCCTCCTGCAACCATAAAGCAGTGGGCTTCTGCAGTGGAGTACATGATCCAGCCCAGTCACGCTCCACTGCACATGCGCAGTATTGGACACGTACACCGTTTGATTGCGCTCCCGTAGCCGGTAAATTTGCCAGGCTACACTGCAGGAGAACGGACTGTCTCTGGAGCATGGCGATCAAGCAAGACAGACTATGGGGCCTGGAGGGAAGCCTCAGGTAAGTATAAATTAGTATACAGTGCTTAAAGGGCAACTGAAGTGAGAATAGGGAGGCTGCCACATTTATCTCCTTTAAACTATACCAGTTGCCTGGAAGACCTGCTGATCTATTTGGCTGCAGTAGTGTTTTAATAGCACCCAAAACAAACATGTGGCCAATCTTGTCAGATCTGACATTAATGTCATAAACATCTGATCTGCTGCACACTTGTTCAGGCAGAGGATCAGCAGGACAGCCAGGTAACTGGTAATATATAAAAGGAAATGCATATGGTAACCTCTACACCACTCTTGCTGCAGTTGTCCTTAAATGTATTTCTGGTACAAGTTAACTGCTTAATTTTGAGACTTATTTCTAAAGAGCAGTGGTAACAAATCTGCCTTATTCACCTTTAAAACAAACAAAAGTAATAAACCTTTGAATTTTCCAGCACTAAAATCTTATTAGAAGCCGTAAGGTGGCCGTACACTCATTAAAATTAGCAGCAGATACATCATCCGATAGATTTCTGATCTATCTGATGTGTTTAGGAACATTTTTTACTAGGAACAGATTTCCAATAGATTTCAGTATGACATCTATTGAAAATCGATCTGATGGGATTTTTTTCCCATCAGATTTCCATTAGGTACAATGCAAAATGATAAGCAATCTCCATAGATCGACCTAGATTTTCCAGCATGTATAGATCGATTGAAATAGATCGAAATCAGCCGCAAATCGATCAGTCAATCAATTTGCTTTCGATCGATTGGCCGCTAATCGACTCAGTGTATGGGCCCCTTTACTTGCTCTCTTACATACTCGTTGGCTTCTATTTACAGGAAACCAGACTTAATTGACAAGCTGTTTGACAAGCTCATTTGCATAGATAACTCAAGTTTTTTTAACTTCCTGTAGTGGAAAACAGACAGGAACTTCAGGCAATTTCTTAGCAGGGCTAGCACTACGTATCCCTATGTTTTATCTTATTATGTTACTTCAGGTACACTTAAAAGAATGGCCAAGTTGTTTACTATATCAGAAGTTTCCTATACTGTATCAGAATTCTTTATGCATTGTATATTTATACAGGAGCACGGTTGGAACCTGGGGACTGAGTTTACTATAGGTAGAGGCTTACCGATATCAGAGTTTACTACAGTAAAACCCCCATTATCCGGCACCAGCGGGGATTAACTGATGATGGATAAGTCTAGTTTCTGGTTGCTTGAGAGTCAATGATAAAAATAGGCCTAGCTAAACAAACAGTCCTATACCCCAAGTATACTTACCATAAACTGTTTATTAATGTTGAAATACTTTCATTAAAAAACAAATTATGACAAAGAACATACTTTAACAAAGTGTGACAAAGGTTTATTACTGTATAAAGAAGAGTAAATGTAGATTTATGCATCCTGCTAGGCCAGTATATTATTTCTGGTTGCTTGAGACTCCTGGTTAACTGCATTCTGGATAAACGGGGGTTTTACTGTATAACGAGATTGTACTGTTACACTCACAGTATTGATGTTCTAGGTAGATGAAAGAACATTTGTAACGCTGGCCATACGCTTATAGATTGCCACATGATATGGCAGAATGATCAAACCTTAATCAATTGACATCTGATCAGAGAAAGATCATTGTACCACACACAGCACATTGATATTCAATAGCATTCAGTAGGAATTCTATACAATTTGATGGAGCCTGATTGTTGCACTGTACATGCAACGCTATGGTCCTTCATCACCCACCGCTCCTGCCGCACCCCTGATCAACGGAAATTTTCCATCCTGTCAAGAAATTCAATTGATGGATGGGTTAGGCCAATACATTTCTGGCAAATTTAAGTGGTGGATTACGTCTGGTATCGAGGCAGAGATTCGATGCGTGTCCAGCTTAAGACAGGATCAGCATGACAGTCAGACATCTACTATTCTTAGAACATCAGCAATTTTTTTTTCATTAGAAAAAATTCATCAGCAACTTTCACAGTTTATGTAGCAACTCTACTTTGAGCTTATATTTGCCTTTAGTATTTAAACTCTTCTGTTTTCCAGAAAATGTCTTTAAAGAAACCCTGAGGCAGGGGGGACTGGCTTAGATTTACTTACCAGGGGCTTCTTCCAGCACAACATACCCCCCCCCCCCCCACTTGCTGTTTTCCTCTGTCACAGTTAGTTACAGTAGACAGTGAAAATCTGTCTGGTTTGGAGTAGTCCATCTTCTCATGGGAGAGTCTTGGGTATTTACAAAAGTAATTACTAAATGGTAGGTTCTTAGTCTAACTGTCAAAATAGCTTTGAAGCAAGTAGGGGTGGAGGGGGGAGGCATGTTTCCTAGGAGTGTTATAAAGGAAATACTGAGATTTCCCCATGAGGAGATGGACTAGTCCAAATTTTCTCAGATCTGTCCGCTTTTTACTTTCTACTGTAAGTGACACTAGCAAAGAAAAAAAAGTGATTTGTGCATTTTACTCAGGAATGTATGTACAGCATGTCACATTTATCTTATACAGTGTACTCGCATAAAAGCTTAACTTTTCAGCACAAAAAATGTACTGAAAAGTCACCCCCTCGGCTTATATGCAAGTCGCCAACTTGCTGTGTCTGTGTGTAGTCCCACCTGTTCCTGTGTCCTGGAGCGGTGAGTTGATTAGAGAGGAGTGTAGCAGTGATACTCAGCCTGTGACTGGCAAGCAGGATCGGAGCGGATTCTGTTGCCTGAAGTATCGGCTGCGTGCCCTGTGACAATATCCTTCTCTGCATGGCTGGAGTGCATAGAAGATCGGGCTGGAGGAGAGAGCACAGCAGCAGCACTTGTCCATCTACATCACCACATGTGGATGGCTGAAAGGCATAGAGGATCAGGCCAGAGCAGAAAGAGCACAGCAGGAGCAGGCCTCTCAATTCCATCAACATATGCTTCCTGCTGTATAGAAAAACTCAGCAGTCAGCTGTGCGAACACCCATTGGCTGGGCAAAGCAAGTAGGCAGGACAGCTGTCCGCCTTGCTTGTCACATAGGGGTAGTTGTTGCATTTCATATAAGGGTGGTTGTTGCATTTCATATGTGGGTTATTGCTGTTGGGAGGGGGTACTCTTATTGAAACTCAGGAGCTGCTGCATTTCCTGCCCTCAGCTTTTACGTGACTCAATCACTTTTTCCTGATTTCTGGTTTCCAAGGTAAAAGTTGGGGGGTTGGCTTGATACGTGGGTCGGCTTATACACGAGTATACACAAAAACCTTTATTTTGCGATAGTGGTCATTTATGGCTCCAGAGCCCAAAGATACCGAATAGGTTAATAAACCCAATAGTTTAGACCACATAATACATTATGTACCTTGCAATATGTTCCTGACACACTAAAGTATCAGCAGTGCTCCCAGCTTACTCTGTGTCCATGTTACTTCGACAAATGCAGCAGAATTTATACAATTGTGGTGAGCACAAGAGTAAATACAGATAACTTTATTTCTGTTTAAGCACATAAAGGCATAAACGTATACAGGGTGCATAGGCAGGGCTGTCGCCTTGCAGCGCTGGGCCCCCGGTTCGATTCCCAGCCAGGTCAACATCTGCAAGGAGTTTATATGTTCTCTCTGTGTCTGTCTGGGTTTCCTCCAGGCACTCTGGTTTCCTCCCACATCACCAACACCCCCCCGCCCCCCCCCCCCCCCCCCCAAAAAAAAAAACATACACATAAGTTAATTGACTTCACCCTAAATTGGCCCTAGATTACAATAGATATGACTATGCCAGGGATTAGATTGTGAACCCTTCTGGGACAGTTAGATGACAATATACTCTACGGCCTAGTGCACACCAGAGCGTTTCCGCTGCGGTTTGCGATCCGCTTGCGGGTGCGGATCCGCTTGGGTAATGTATTTCAATGGGCTGGTGCACACCAGAGCGGGAGGCGTTTTGCAGAAGCGCATACTCCCGGGCTGCTGCAGATTTTGGATTGCGGATGCGTTTCTGCCTCAATGTTAAGTATAGGAAAAACGCAAACCGCTCTGAAAAACGGCACTTCAGAGCGGTTTGCCAGGCGTTTTTTGTTACAGTAGCTGTTCAGTAACAGCTTTACTGTAACAATACATGAAATCTACTACACCAAAAACTCTTCCCAAAACCGCAAAACGCTAGCTGAAACGCTACAGAAAAAGAAGAAAAAGCGTTTCATAATCTGCTAGCATTTTGCGGATCTGCTAGCGGTTTTTGGTGTGCACCAGGCCTACATGCTACACTGACATGCTGGGATTTCAGTATGGGGAGAACAATCTGCATAAATATCAGACATGTCACCTGGCACTTCTGTCTCACCTTCAGAGTGTGTAGAAGTGGAAGGTCCTGGTGGGTGAGGTGCCAGAGTCACACTGGTGCGCTGGTATAGGTAGTTGGATGCCCAGAGTTCAGGAAGCCACTGAGGCTCTCCTCATCCTAATAGGCAAAGTGCTGGGGTCACGCTGGTGCACAGGAAGTGGGACGCCTTGAGTTCAGGAAGCAGCCAAGGCTCTCTTCAGCCTCCAGCCATCGGCAGCTTCCGATGGACTCCTCCTTCTGACCAGACCTTCCGGGTGTTGTGACCTGTGGCCGACCTCGTAGTTGCTGGGAGAAGAGCAGATAGTGGAGCTAGTGGCATACCTGCTTCTATCGGGTAACCTGACAGTGCCGAGGTCACGCTGTGAAGGCACTGGATCAGGTGATAGATTTACCAGAGACCTAGCGGAGGTGGCCGCTGCGGTGATGGAGATATGGGGTCACTTGGTGACGGTTCGAAAATGTAGCATTTGGACCATAAGACGCACTAACCCCACTTTTGGGGGAGAAAAAGTGCATCTTTTGGTCCGACCAATATGGTGTGTATGTATGTATGTATATACAGTGGTTTGCAAAAGTATTTGGCCCCCTTGAAGTTTTCCGCATTTTGTCACATTACTGCCGCAGACATGAATCAATTTTATTGGAATTCCACGTGAAAGACCAATACAAAGTGATATACACGTGAGAAGTGGAACTAAAATCATACATGATACCAAACCTGTTTTACAAATAAATAGCTGCAAAGTGGGGTGTGCGTAATTATTCAGCCCCCTGAGTCAATACTTTGTAGAACCACCTTTTGCTGCAATTACAGCTGCCAGTCTTTTTAGGGTATGTCTCTACCAGCTTTGCACGTCTAGAGACTGAAATCCTTGCCCATTTTTCTTTGCAAAACAGCTGCAGCTCAGTCAGATTAGATGGACAGCGTTTGTGAACAGCAGTTTTCAGATCTTGCCACAGTTTCTCGATTGGATTTAGATCTGGACTTTGACTGGGCCATTCTAACACATGGATATGTTTTGTTTGAAACCATTCCATTGTTGCCCTGGCTTTATGTTTAGGGTCGTTGTCCTGCTGGAAGGTGAACCTCCGCCCCAATCTCAAGTCTTTTGCAGACTCCAAGAGGTTTTTTTCCCAGGATTGCCCTGTATTTGGCTCCATCCATCGTCCCATCAACTCACACCAGCTTCCCTGTCCCTGCTGAAGACAAGCACCCCCAGAGCATGATGCTGCTACCACCATATTTGACAGTGGGGATGGTGTGTTTAGAGTGATGTGCAGTGTTAGTTTTCCGCCACACATAGCGTTTTGCATTTTGGCCAAAAGTTCCATTTTGGTCTCATCTGACCAGAGCACCTTCTTCCTTCCACATGTTTGCTGTGTCCCCCACATGGCTTGTGGCAAACTGCAAACGGGACTTCTTATGCTTTTTCTGTTAACAATGGCTTTCTTCTTGCCACTCTTCCATAAAGGCCAACTTTGTGCAGTGCACGACTAATAGTTGTCCTATGGACAGATTCCCCCACCTGAGCTGTAGATCTCTGCAGCTCGTCCAGAGTCACCATGGGCCTCTTGACTGCATTTCTGAACAGCACTCTCCTTGTTCGGCCTGTGAGTTTAGGTGAACGGCCTTGTCTTGGTAGGTTTACAGTTGTGCCATACTCCTTCCATTTCTGAATGATTGCTTGAACAGTGCTCCGTGGGATGTTCAAGGCTTTGGAATCGTTTTGTAGCCTAAGCCGGCTTTAAATTTCTCAATAACTTTATCCCTGACCTGTCTGGTGTGTTCTTTGGACTTCATGGTGTTGTTGCTCCCAGTATTCTCTTAGACAACCTCTGAGGCCGTCACAGAGCAGCACTCATCAGGCAATGTCTATGGGCAACTGACTGCACTCAGACTAAAGGGGGCTGAATAATTACGCACACCCCACTTTGCAGCTAATTATTTGTAAAACATGTTTGGAATCGTGTATGATTTTCGTTCCACCTCTTTCATGTTTGTGGCAGTAATATGACAAAATGTGGAAAACTTCGAGGGCCGAATACTTTTGCAAACCATGTGTGTATGTGTGTATGTATATATATATATATATATATATATATATATATATATATATATATATATATATATATATATATATATATATTATTTTCTGTGCCATACTTACTCTTCTGCACACCAATATACTATGAATTGTTGGTCTTTATGCACAAATTTAAGTGTGAAGGAGAATCGATTTACCTTGAGTGGAATATTATTTTTGATTATTATTCTGTTTTCTTTATTGAATTTATTTACATGTATTTTTTTGTTTCAGCAACTGTCAGCTTCACTAAACTTGATGGATGACTGTGTTGGATTACCAATGTGTGAAAAGGTTATTTACAATACCTTGCCAATATGGAGAAGATCTAAAATTTAATTTTTTCTTGTTTGGGTCCCCTAAGATTTGAGAAAATGAGGAAATGTCCTAGGTGTGGAGAGAAATGTTTTAATTAGCTAGTAATACCCTGATAGTATTTATTTATTTGAATAGATCCTGCCACAAAAAGTTCCTATTATGTTAGCTATAAATATTGTTACAGCACTTAAAGGGAACCTGAAGTGAGAGGAATACAGAAGCTAACCTTTTCACTTCCTTATAAAGAATGCTAGTTTCCTGACTTATTTGCTGATGGATAACATCCAAGGCGGCAAGACATCACTGTTGCTATCATCAAGAAAGCCCAATAGATGATGTACAACCTACGGCAGCTGAAAAAGTGTGGTCTATCACAGAAAACAGTGGTGCAGCTTTTCCCTGCAATCATTGAATCCGCCATTGCATACCGTAATAAATGTCTGATTCGTTTCATGCTCCATACAGGAGAACGGGAGACCTGCAGCGCATCATCTGGTCAACAGAATCATTGGTTGCAATTTGCCTTCCCTGCAGGACCTTCGCAGTAGCAGGTGCAGAAAGAGAGCAACATCCTGCTCACTTGATCTTCCAACTTCTGCCTTCTGGGGTGACATAGTGGCCAGTAGTAACAAAATCTTCCAGGGACGGGAACAGTGTTTTTTTTTTTTTTTTTTTTTTTTTTTTTTCCCTTAGGCAGTAACCCTGCTTAATGCAAAACCATGCTAATTCTGAGAGGACTTGAAAACATTATTGCACAGAGCTGGAAAATGAGTACTTCATCCCATTTTCCAATTACGTTAACCCCTTTTTTATTTAAACCAGTTGAGGACCACAGGCTTACACTCCCTAGGGACCTGGCTGTTTTTTTACAATTCAGTGCTATGCAGCTTTAACCGCTCACTGCAGAGCCATACAACTTAGCACACAAATGAATATTTCCTCCCTTTTCTGCCCACCAACAGAGCTTTCTGTTGGTGGGCTTTGATCACTGCTGCAGGCTGTATTTTTTTTTTTTTTATTAATTTAACGGTTTGTTTTTTCAGAATAAAAATGACCTTTTTTTTTTTTTATTTCTCCCTCCCCCGAGATCCAATCACTGTGATCGTCTCTCATAGGCATCAGCCTATGAGAGCAATTGCATTTTCTGCCATTCCAGGGGACAGCCAAGTGACAGGACTGTACCCTGGACAGCGCTGCGCTAGATTACAGCTTTGTACAAATGAGTTCAGCTGTTTTTTTTTATTTTTATTTTTTTTTTTTTATTTCACAGACTTGATGCTGATGAGCGTTAGGCGGTCCTGGCGGAGCCACCTTCCAGACACCTATCGACGTTGGGCAGTCAGGAAGCGGAGCAGTGCTTTTCAGCGCTGCTAGCTTTGGGCGCAGCCGGCGCCTCCATAGACTACAATAGGAATCACTCCTATTGCAGCGCTCAGTGAGCAACGTCGGCTCCGTCAGAAGACTGAGCCGAGGTTGCTTAAAAACATAATAATTCGGCCTCCAGCAATCGCTGGAAGCCGAATTATTTCATTCCCCCACTATCCATGTCGGCCTGGAGGGGGAATAGTAATTAAATTGGCCCGGACTTGTGCAGAAGCAGGATCAGCCATATACCGCTGTATCCTGCGCCCAAGTCTACCGGCGCCGATTTCAAATGTACTCTCAGAAAGGGCTTAACCCCCTACTGTCTTTGTACGTTTAGCAATTGCCAAGTCAAATTCCTTGTAAGTGCAAAGGAAATTATTCTGATGCTCTGCCTCTAATACTTAACAGGAGCCTGTGAGTGGAATACCAAGACTTTTATTTTAAACAATACCAGTTGCCTAGCAGGCTTCACTGGCGAACTGAGGGGGCTATTCCGGGTGTCTGGAACCTCCCCCCTGCACTGAGCTGTGTATTCAGCCAGGGAAGCCTGCATAATATAAACAGCCTCATTCTCCCTCCCTTCTTACTTCTGGTGC
Source organism: Hyperolius riggenbachi (assembly GCF_040937935.1). NCBI lineage: Eukaryota > Metazoa > Chordata > Amphibia > Anura > Hyperoliidae > Hyperolius > Hyperolius riggenbachi. The sequence continues at coordinate 222,715,348 of NC_090649.1, read as the reverse complement.
TTCCCTCCAGCTAATAGAATGAGAGAGGCAGCCCAGCTTCCCTCACAAGAAGATGTAGCCTGCTGTGAGAGAATGTTGATTCTGGAGTCCTGGACTCTCCACAGCACAGAAGTGTCAGACATGATGAAATTAGAGTACAGGCAAGCTGGTAAATATACATGGCATGATGCAGAGCTTGCCTGGACTCAGGGTCTGTGGGCAAACATCTGTCTGGTCTCTCCCCATTGTTATAATGACTGCATGTGTGGGTAAGGTGTTTAACAAGCTGAAAAGTTTTTGACAGTCCCTAGACTCCAGGAGGGCTTCTTTCTGACTTGTGTGAGAGACTGACAGGGACAGGAGTCAGATTACAGGCAAGTAGCTTGTGTGATGTGGGACTGCAATACAAATACGTTCTCTGCTCCATCTCAGGCTATTCTCAATTTCTCCACTCCTCTCTCTGGGCTAGTGCACGCCAAAATGACAATAGCAATCGCTAGCAATTTGTGAGTGTGATTTTGTGAAGTGATTTTCAGAGCGATTTTTGAATGAATTGCTCAAAAACATGCTACATGCAGTATACCTGCGATTTTGAAAAAATCACAATGCTGCTGTGGGAACACCCACATAGGGTAACATTAGCCAAGCGCTTTTCAAATCACTGTTGATTTGAAAAACGCTCAGAAGCACTCTTGGTGTGCACCAGCCTCCTTCATTCACCTTTGTTTCCCTCTTCCCCTAGAGCTGGCTGTGTGTTCTTGTCATACAGGAAAGCTAAATAAAAGTGCAATCCTGGTGAGGCAAAATATTATTATTTAGTATTTATATAGCGCCGCCATCTTCCGCAGATGCATATATCCCTGCATCATATGGGTATCGCTTGCGCTATGTGACACTATGTAGCATATTCCACTGAATTGTCCAAACTAAGTCTATCTCCTGTTCCTCTCTTGGGGAGTTGTTCCAGCGCTGTACCCCGTTCACATTTGCTGCTACCAGAAGCCCTCAGAAACACTCGTGTCCTCGAGTACTTCCAAAGATAGGCAGCTCCGTAATACGCCAGCGCACTTTTGTGCATGGGCAGTATGGAGCCACCTGTATTCAGAAGCACTCGGGGACATACGTGCTTCTGGATCTTTCAGGACCCCCCCCCCCTTAAAAATCCTGCGTTTGCCCCTGGGCTTGCGGATCCTCTGCCTCTAATACTTTTAGGTAATACTTTCAAGGTCAGCAGGATAGCCAGACAACTGGCATTGTTTATAAGGGAATGATGTAGTTTCCATATTCTCTGACTTCAGGTTCCCTTTAATGATTAAGGCAGTCATTGTATTTATAAGCACCTTTACAGCAGAGACCTACTGCACAGATGAATAATATTTACCAGCTTATTAGTTTGCTTAAATTTCATAATGAGACAGTTTCAAAAAGTGTTTTTTGATTATTCAGATCTGTTCAGCAAACCAAAAACTGAAACGATGTTTCTGTCTTTGGCTGCTGAAATTTCATCTTGCATGTCCAAGCAAATAGCACTCATATTTATCAAATTTGCCAAAAAAAAAAATCAGTTGGGAAAACTGAACTGGCAAAAATGGTAAGGAAAATCAGCTGTTTTTGTGTGTTGAAATGCCATTGAGCCATAGGCTGCACAGTGGAAAATTACAGGCCAGGTCAAAATGAACATTTTTCTGCAGTTCTGTCTGGCTTCTGCTCATTGCTGAATACACCCTGGAAGTGACCTCACATGTCACATGATGCAGAAGCTTCCCGCACATACATCTGTGTATACATCTGACAGCATGCCAACGAAATGTAAATGGGTGGCAGGCAAGGTGGTGGGGCTTGTGTCCTAGCCCCCTGACGCTCAGTCGAATTATAGTTTTCATGAATGGGCCAGCATATATCAAAAATTAAACCTTTGCTTATAAATTCATGAAAATAATGCTATTAAATAAAGAACCCCTAGATCTAATTAAACTGCGTGACCTCGGCGGCTCACGTGCGTCAGGGTCACGCAGTGAGAGAGCGTCAGACCAGGAAGTAACAGGACGGGGATCAGCGCGAGCCGGTATTGAAGATAGAGAAGCAGATGGAGGACTCGTCGGCTGGATCCCGGAACGGTAATAACGCCTTCCGCTGCGCTCTGCATGAATAGCATGCCTCTTACTTAGAGCCAAGCAGGCTGATCTCCGGCCGCCTCCCCGACATCCATACCGATCGCGGCCACAGTATGCTGCCATACCTGCCGCTCTGCACTGACCCGCATCTGACTGGTGGCTCTTATAACTCCAGGGCTGCGTATAAGAGGGAGACAAATGGCCGCACATACTGCCTGGCTGAGGCCCACTGGCTGCCTAAAGGGGTCTCTTTGGCTACCAACAGGGGGTAAAAAAAAACGGAAAAGCATAATGAATGTGGTTAATGGAGCTGCTGGGGGTGGCAGGGGGTTAGTGTAGCTTGTAAGGTAGCAGGCATTAGTGTAGCTTAGATAGAGATCTTGGGAAGGGGCAATGTCCACAAGACGCTCCTGGAACTTGGACGCACCTAGGTAAACTGTATTTTTTATTTTTCCCTGATTTTTATCCTCTAAACCTAGGTGCGTCTTATATTCCGGAGCGTCTTATATTCCGAAAAATACGGTATATTTAAACTGCTCTTTGAGAGGATGCCATACTTGCAAGTATTGCGCATGCATAAACTGATCAGTAAAAGTTTCTTTATGGATGATGCTGCAGAACAATCATGTGGAGGATGGCCCAGGAGCCAGAAAGGACTTTTTTACCTTTACAGTCTGCTGTTAGACCTCTGCACCTTCAGCATCTCTCATAAACCAATCAATGATGGAGGCACGTTATTTCACAAACAGATTTTATGCCCTGTCATGAGACAATCTGGTGTTATGGGAAGTGGCTTTCCCTTCTGATTTTTGGACCAGCTCAGTGTTACAAGACTTTATATGTGGTCATGTCATTAAAAGTAATGGATCATTTTTTGTTCTAATCTTTCTGCTTTGGCTTTCCTCACCCTCTGCAGATGGTAAATAAAACTTTTGAGACTTAGGGCCTATTTCCACTACACACAGATTGGATGCAGAATGGATGCAGAAAACCTCCAATAAAAGCCTATGGGCCTGTTTCCGCAATTGTTCTGATGCAGATTTTCCCATAGGCATTCATTGGAGTCAGTTTTTCTGCATCAAATCTGCGTGTAGTGGAAATGGTCCCTAAGGGCCTGTACACACTGCTAAGTTTGTGCTGCTCACATGCGATTTTTTTTTTTTTATCGCACAGCCTTCATGAAAATAGAAAATTCAATTGCGTAGAGGTCATGACGATTTTCATGATTTTTTTTTTAAGACAATAGTGTGTACAGGCCCTAAGGGCCCATTTCCACTTGCATGTTGCATTCTGCATCCAATTTTCGGCTGCAGATTTCCGTGTTTTTACCGCGATTGTTAACGTGATTGTGTTGGAAACAGGTTCAGAAATCTGTAGCGTGCAATCCATATTATTTTTGCTTCGTGCCTCAATTGCGCATTCACATTCAATGGTAATAACTCCATTGACATACATTGCAGCACTTGCAATGCATGGAGGCAGGTTGCCTTGGTGTGTGTTGGTGTGAGGGATGTGCAGGAGGTTGGGGCTGCTGAAACACAGCAGGGCTGTAAGTGTTATGTGGAGTTATTATGGATGCATGTGTTATGGGGTGCATCACTTTTATGTTTTAAAATACAAAGACTATCCATTACAAAAGATAAATCCATATTTTGCTAAACGTTAAAAATAGTTGATGTAGTTACATTCCAAATAATAGTGGTGGGCTGGAACCTCTTAAGGACCACGGTGTTAAACACTTCACTTCCTTCAGCTTATGACAGCAGATTGCTGTAGTGTTTCCCAGGGGGATGGCCGTGTCACACGGCTGACCCTGTACAGCGCTGTCGTAGATCGCAGCGCTGTACATAGTAAACAAAAACATTCTCCTAGCGGCGATCACTGCTGGGAGACTGATGGCGGGGCGGAGCTCCTTTATTCATGTGGAGATGCGCACGCATCGGCGGGCACAATCTCCTGCAATCCCTGCTCCTACCACTTCACGCCCGTGGAGTGGTCCTGGGGATGCCGCACTGCTCACGCCAGTTGGTGTTGAGCAGTCGTTAAGAAGTTAAATTCAAAATCCTGTTTGTGTTTGGCATTGGTGGCACGCAATCTGGGAATCGATGAAGTGTAACATTTACTCCTATGTCCTCTTTATATGATTTTACTTGCGACACGTTTCAGGCACAGAAATATGGCAGAGTTGTGAAGGACTGGAGGGAATTTCTTGCTGAGATTAGTTTTGTGTACATGGAAAATTGCTGTGCTGCTCATTCCTGCAGTATTTGTAATCTGATCCATATATTGCTTAGGGTGGAGATTGGATATTCATAGAATCTTTCACAAAAAATATCTGTATTGCTTGAATTTCATTTATATTTAAATTGTGTGTGTGTGTGTATATATAATATATTTATATAAATATATATTTTATAATATATATTTTTTATTAAAGTCATAGTAAGTGTTGTAACATGTTTGTTGTCTATAGAATTTACAAAATTCTTGCTGATGTTTTTGCATCTTTATGAAAAATTGCGGAGATTCATATACAATACTACTGTAATTTAAAGGAAACCTGAAATGAGACATATAGGAGGTTATTGGCTCCTATGCTGATCCCCTGCCTCTGATAATTTTCAAAGCTCTATCTCAGAATAAATATGCAGATCAGTGCTTGGTCTCACTCTGGCTCAACTGGGTGTAAGCTTGTTCCACTTGTATGACAAGATTGAGTTCACAGTGGTCTGTTGCATTGCAGAATGATTCTGCATGTCAACTCACTGTCTTTACATTTCTATGGGGCCTGTTCACAGTACTGCATTGTAACTGATCATGTTATTATAACTTGCTGCTTGCAAGCTTTGTATCTCTGTCCAGTCTCCATTGCAGTTCACACTCATTATAACAGACAACAACGTCTGTGTTATGCAACTGACCACTGTGATCTATGTCATCCTGCAGGCTCCACCTCTGGTAATCTTCAAGCTGGGTATCTTGAGAATAACCAGTTATGGAGCAGTCTTTCTTAGGTCTAATAACACCGCCAACAACTCCCAGGAGTGACCCAGTGATAGGGCGGCACTGCAGTCTGGCTAAGTAGCACCTGTGTATTTGCCACAGCCACCTCTAGTGTGAACAGCGTTTTATATCCACCACAACCAGTTGAATAGATTAACAAACTGTTCCACAACAGAGCAGCGATCGGCAAATATGTGAAACACACACAACCATACCCAAAGGGCATGTGGTCCAGGTGTATAGAAATGCAGTCAAATGCATTGTGGTTTTTTTTTCATATTTCAAGTGCAGGCTATAGTAGAAACAAGCACTAAAGCAGACATAACCTCTGTATGATAAGAAACTCTGTAAACATTGTGTGGCATCTGCCAATACAAATCAACATATTGGAAGCATATACTGCTGTAAACATAAGGCCGGTTTCACACCAGCATTATAGGTGCGATCGGATGATCGCAGGATGATCGCATTGCACCATAACATTTAAAATTGGAACCAGGGAGATGAGTAGCTATTTACAGCGCTTCCCTGCTGCAGTCACTCTGCATCTGAGGGGGAGCATGGAGGGCAGCCTGGGGAGAAGAAGGGAGGGAGAGGTTGAGCTGCCCGCCGCTCCCCCTCCATGGGGGGGGACCTACCTAACCACCTATCTAACCTATACTGGGGTCAGCTACCTAATCTAACCTGTACTGGGGGGCACCTACCTAATCTAACTTATACTGGGGGGCAGCTACCTATCTAACCTATACTGGGGGCAGCTACCTATCTAACCTATACTGGGGGGCAGCTACCAATCTAACCTATACTTGGGGGGCAGCTACCTAATCTAACCTATACTGGGGGGCAGCTACCAATCTAACCTATACTTGGGGGGCAGCTACCAATCTAACCTATACTTGGGGGGCAGCTACCTATCTAACCTATACTGGGGGGCAGCTACCAGTCTAACCTATACTTGGGGGGGCAGCTACCTAATCTAACCTATACTGGGTGGCAGCTACCTAATCTAACCTATACTGGGGGGCAGCTACCAGTCTAACCTATACTTGGGGGGGCAGCTACCTAATCTAACCTATACTAGGGGGCAGCTAACAATCTATCCTATACTTTGGGGAACCTAACCTAACCTACACTGGGGGGGGGGGGGCAGCTACCTTTTTAACTTATACTGGGGGGCACCTACCTAATCTAACTTATACTGGGGGGCACCTACCTAATCTAATTTATACTGGGGGACAGCTACCTATCTAACCTATACTGGGGGAACCTACCTAATCTAACCTATACAGGGGGGCAGCTACCCATGTAACCTATACTGGGGGGCAGCTACCCATCGAACCTATACTGGGGGGCAGCTACCCATCGAACCTATATTGGGGGGCAGCTACCTATCTAACCTATACTGGGGGGCAGCTACCTATCTGACCTATATTGGGGGGCAGCTACCTATCTAAACTATACTGGGGGCACCTACTTATCTAACCTGTATTGGGGGCATCTACCTACCTAACCTGTATTGGGGGCATCTACCTACCTAGCTAGCCTATACTGGTGGCAACTATACTGGCTACCTATATTGGAGGCACCTACCTAACTAACCTATACTGGGGCACCTACCTATCTAACCTATGCTGGGGGCAACAATTCTGGCTACCTATATTAGAGGCATCCACCTAGCTAACTTATACCGGAGGCGCCTGCCTATCTAACCTATACTGGGGGCAACTATACTGGCTACCTATACTTAAGGCACCTACCTGGCTAACCTATATTGGGGGCAACTATACTGGGGCACCTATGCCTGGCTACCTATACTGGGGTACCTATTCTTGGCTACCTATACTGGGGGGACCTATACTGAGTGAAACTAGACCTGGCTAACCAATACTGCGGGCACCTATACCTGGCTCCGCGGGGGAGCGCAATTTTTATACCCTCACCATGGGTGCATTTTAGCCTAGAAACTGCCCTGGACCTCCTGCCAGTGTCTCCCCCCCCCTCCTCCCCTCCCCTCTCCCATTGTAAAATGCTGCCATGCTCATGTGCAGGGTTTTAACCACTTAAAGGGAACCTAAACTGAGAGGGATATGGATGTTTCCTTTTAAACAATACCAGTTGCTCATCAGTCCTGCTGATCTCTTTGGCTGTAGTAGTGGCTGAATACCTGAATTCAAATACCTGAAGCAAGCATGCAGCTAATCCAGTCTTTCTTCAGTCAGAGCAGCTGATCTGCATGCTTGTCAAGGGGCTGTGGCTAAAAGTATTAGGGCTCGTTTCCACTATCGCGAATCCGCATGCGTCCAACGCATGCGGATTCACACATGTAATGCAAGTGGATGGGCCTGTTTCCACTGTAGCGTTGTTGAGGTGCGTTTTTTTCAGCGTTAAAAAAACGCACAAAAGAGCCAACGAATTCGCCTGCGAGTGGAATGCATGCGAATCGCCGCTAATGTATTTAATAGGGAATTCGCATGCGACTATGGTATGCGAATTTTCATGCGAATTCGCATAGGCACCAATGTAATTTCAAACAGGCAGTGACATGGTTAAATTCGCATATACCCTCACCTATGGCAAAAAACGCGAAAAAAATTGCATCCGCATGCTATTTCATCAGCGGTGGAATCCAGGCGATTCTGCACCGCAATAGTGGAAACGAGCCCTCAGAGACACTGGATCAGCAGGAGGGTCAGGAAACTGGTATTATTTTAAAAGGAAAAAAAACATATCTTTCTCAGTTTAGGTTTCCTTTAAGCCTAACTGGACATGTATACATGTCCAGTGTAGTTGTGGGGGGTACACCACCATTTTGCTACTAAATGAGGCACATGTGGTATTATTTTAACCAGGACGTGTTGTAGGATACATGTTGATGTGTTTTAAAGCTTGGACCTTTGTCACATAAGAAATATGTAGGAACAAACTCAAGCCAACATAAATAAGGTCTTGTAATCATCTATACTGTACAATGAGAAAGCAAAAAACACAAAACAGAAAAGACAAATACAATATTGTCACCATACATTGTGCTAGGAACATAATCTAAATGTTCTAATAGCTTGGATGGATAAGCAAATCAAATTTGTTGGTTTAACTTATAGTTAGCACTGTTTATTGTAAAGCTAAAATGGATTTAATGGAGAAAGTTTTTTTTTTTCACCCCCTTCCCTTATTTTCCCCTTTACAATGCATAGAAAATAAGGTAATTACTAAACAAAAATATCAATCACTAAGGGCTCGTTTCCACTAGTGCGGTGCGGAATCGCTGCATAGCACCGCTGACGAAATCGCATGCGTTTTTTGCCGCGATTTCGCATGCGATTTCGCATAGGCAGGGTATATGCGATTTTAACCATGTCACTGCCTGTGTCAATTAACATTACGTCCAATGCGAAATCGCACGCGAAATCGCGGGGGAAAACGCATGCAAAAAACGCATGCGTTTTCCCTATTAAATACATTGCCTGCGATTCGCCTGCATTCCACACGCAGGCGAATTCTGCAGGCCCTACCGTGCAGAAAAATCCTGCACAGAAAAACGCAGAAGAAAACGGACAAGTGGAAACAGGGCCAACCACTTGTATTGGTTATGCGAATTCGCATGCGGACAACACATGCGGATTCGCTCTAGTGGAAACGGGCCCTAAAAGCCTAATTTGACCTGAAAAAACAATGTATAGATCATTTAGGTGAGATAAGTAGTAATCACGTTATTGACAAATGAATCTCACCTGAACGGCAGCACAACTTCTGGCCTCCTCCACAGTCACTGGCTTTTCAGCTTTTTCCGTGAGTGGCTGTACCACTTGGCAACATGTGCCTGCCGACCTAGTGCCATGTTGTACAGGCACTTACAGAAAAACACTGACGCAGAGGAGGCTTGGAATCACACTAATGGACAGGTGAGATTTTGGTAAGCGCAGCACCAGGGGGACATTTTCATATGGCGGCAGCAGGCAGAGATGCAGTACTAGGCTGGTTTCGGATAGATTTCATGCCAAAATCTATCAGAAATCGGTCTGCAGTGTAGGGGCAGGCAACAGATCTATGATCAGATTCAGTCACAGAGAGGTCTGTCTCATGGTCGATCTGCCCATGCATCACCTAATGTATGGACACCCTTAGAGCTTTTCTCTCGTATTGCTGTGTATATTTTGAAAAAGATTGTTTATTAACTGTATGTTTACAGAATAGCTTTGTTTTATTTCTGTTAGCTGTCGTGGTAGTAGTCTTGAAATGGCAATGATGGAGGTGTACCAATAAGATTTGTTTCAGGGAATACTGTCTTAGGAAATAAAAACTATTGTCCAGAGACAACTTTCCACTTTCAGGTTTAGTTCAGTTAACATCAATGTGATTGCTACCAAGCGAATGGTAAACTGGACTTGAAATGAAAACAAGGTTTCTTGAACACAAACAATTGCAGCTCAACTGCATTTCAGTGTCTTGGTCATTCTATCTCACCTGTAGGTTTCATGAAATATATAGTTGCATATGGCAAGATCTAAGAAAACTTTTATGCTTGTTACATAAACCTCTTCTTTCTTCAAATGTATTACTGTGATGTATGCAGTTAAATGGCACATTTTGTCACAAAAGAACAAATTTTGTTCTTGGCCCTGCACAAATAAGGTATATTTAATCTTTATCTGGAACATTGTGCTTTGCTAAAATGTGCTTTTTCTTTTGATAGGAAAAATTACTAGTTGACAGCTCTGGAAATCTAAAACTTGACAGCCCTCCAAAGCTGCAAGTAGTATAGTAATTGTTGCAGGTCCTTCATGCTTCTCATTGGCTCATGATTTTTAATGTCAGTATTCAACGCAAAATGCTATTCTAAATGTCCATATCAATACTAAATGTTATATTTACTCCGTGTGAATTAAGGAGTCAACTTTCTAGTGTCAACTGCAGGAAGTTGCTTGCTTGACACAGCCCATCCATACAGTGAGCTGCTAGGGGGAGACGCAATCATGGTTGCACTGTTTCGGTGAGTGACAGTAGGTGATCAAGCTTATTAAATAGATGACCCAGTTTTTGGTGTGTTCTGTAGCCTAGCGGAAGCATGATTACAATCAAGAGATGGTTCCTCGGACTCTGGTTTTATTGAGACTTTTAAATCAAAGGTAAAAAAATTGCATACAGGGTTTCCTCTGCATGATCTGCCCATTTGGTTACCACTAGGCTACTAATTGCTGATACCAACCAGGTTTCAATGCCTAGATAATAAACATGCTGCTAATGTAATTATTTTATTAATTTCATAAGTTTATTTTGGATTGATTTAAAATTTGGATTAATAGTTGCTTTTAACCTGTTTTGTATGGGCACTAAAATACATACCTTAATGGAAATTCTATACATTTTCTTCTCCTTATCTGTATTTTGGAATTTATAGTTGGTAAGCGCAACATTTAAATAAGTAATAAATGCCCAGTATACTTACATGTGTTGCTAGCCCACACTTTTAGTTAAATGGATGTATGCTTAATTTGAAAGCCATAATTATCACAGTAGTAAACTGGAAGGGAAGAATAAAAATGCTACCTTGAGTTTCTTGTAAATTTGATTTAGGATGAGAGCATAATGGCTCCAGTGGGTTCTCTCCCTTCCTAATCATTACAGGTGATTCATTTCTCCTATATGATTTCTGCTGTAAACAAAGCTGCATAGGCAAATCAGGAAGCAGACGTTTATAAATGGTTGATTTGTAACAATGCTGGAATTTTGTAACATGTTGAAAGCAAGTCCGCCCAACCTAATGCTGTCCATTGTTAGTGGATTTTGCAGGATAGATTCACCTTCACTTTTCTTTTTATGAACACAGTACAGGGTTTTTCCAGCTATAGTTCCCAGTCCTGTAACTTGACATCTTGGAGGAACCACTCTGGGTGTTCATAATATAAATAATGAACTCTCCAGTAGGATCCACTTATCCTGGGGACTTGGAATTCACCAGCCAGATAGAAATTCAATTGCTGCTATTTTTGACTTTTAGCCATAGCCACTTTGCCTGCATGCTGATTTTGATGTAAAGTGTACCTACACATTTGCTGAAACAATAAATAGGAGCATAGTGTATACCATTGCTACTCCAGCCACTTAATGCTAAAATTCCCATCCACCTCAGTATGCGTATATTTGAAAAAGTCTCGAGCTAATTTAGACGCGATGTTAAATAACGATATTACTAGCAATATCGGTAAATAACAATTTAAGAGCAACGTTAAAGAACAAAAAAAGGTAAATAACAATTTAATTGCAGTATTACATGATCTGTAAATTTACCGATAATGTTGAACCAAACTATAGCCTAACCTCCCCCTACTCTGACACAGAACCCTCCCCTGGTGGTGCCTAAACCTAAGACCCCCCTGGTGGGGCCTAACCTTAGCACCCCCCGATCCCCGCTAACAATAATACGATGCATTTCAATTTAATTTCAGCCACCCGCTAAATAGCGTAACAGCTTTCTATATTACGATACATGACAATTGTGCCCACATATCTCAATAAATAACAATTGCGCCCATTTTTGGGCTGTGATTAAGGACTAGGTGTGTCCAAAACGTCAGCCTGAGATGAGATGGTGTTTTTTTTATTTTTTGGATATGTCCAGCAATAAAGAAGTTTTACAGATAAGTGCGGACCTTTCCTTGTACTTTTTTACTGTTTTTCGGGCCTTGCTGACTTGGTCGTGCTCTGTTTTTGTACAGGGTATAGCGGTGTCCTTCACTTTTTTTGCGCCCATTTTTGGTCGAAACTTTTTCAGCTGCTTCTCTCTGTGGGCTTGGTTCACAAAAGAGTGCTAACTGTTAGGCCCGGTTCACATTAGCGGTGGCCGTCCGGAATCGCCGTGCCGGAGCCGGACCGCATGCGGAACGGACGGAACGGACGCACAGCATAGCAATGAAAGTCTATGCGTCCGTTCACATGCGTCCGTTTCGTCCGGACCGGATCCAGACCGGATCCAGACTCCGGCATAAGACCCAACATGCGCTATATTTTGGTTCGGCTCCTCCGGCAGCCGTATCCGGAGCGAAGCCGGACTGCACCATCCGGCCAATACAAACCAATGAGAACCGGAGAGCGCACAACACACTGGCTAAAAATCCGGATGTTCTACCCCACTTCCTATGCGTATTGTAGAGGCGATTTTGGATGGGGACACATGGGCAAGCATTTTGGAGTGGAGCAGCAGTGACTTTAAACGTGCTGGAGATGTTGGCAGTATGTCGGAGGTGGAGGTGAGTGCTAAACAGCGGAGGGCCTGATTCCACAGGTCCACCTTCTGCTGACCTCCCAGACCCCAACATTTTTATTCGCTTTCTACTATCTTTTGCCAAACGGATCCGGATCGCATCCTGATGAACACCTGATGCAACCTGACCGGATCCGGTCAGGTCATCCGGTCCGTTTGGCAGAGAACCGCAAGTGTGAACGGGGCCTTAGCATGGGCGTTTTTCGCGCGAATTTTTGCGTTTGCGCGCAATGAAACGTTTTTGTGCGAAAACGATAACTATTTCACACGAAACTGGTTAATGAAAAACGGCCGTGCTAACAGTTAGCACTCTTTTGTGAATCAAGCCCTGTATGTAGGCAGCTTCTACTACTGAAGAATGTACCTGCAGAATACATAAAAATATATTTTTCTAATGTAAATGAATATGCGTATTTGTTGGGTAAATTGTTATGTAGTAAAATGCATCTTCCACAAGATGTTTTCTTGAACTATGTCTTGTGTGTTTACTTATTGAATGCATTTCACTATAAATTTAGAAACAAGACCAAAGCCTCCTACTTATGACAGAGGGCTGTTACCCTGCAGGTTTTGGGCTGGGGGGGAGGAGGGAAGTCACATTGTGCAGCACAGAGGGATTTCCAGAGCACAGGGTAAGTGGGAGAACAATCCATTTTGGTGTTGGCCGGTCATCTGTTGTCCATTTAGAATCTGGGGAGGGGGATTCTCCTACACATGCTAGATTTTCGACTGAGTTAGAGGCACTGTAGTGACATCTAGTAGAATGTAGCAAGTTATTCAGGATACCCACTTTTACATTACCCTTGTTTCAGCATCAGAAACACTTCCCTTGTCTACATATTGCTGTATAATTGGTATGCAGCCCTGCCCTCCCAGTGGTGCTTAGCCTAGGATTTTTAGCTTTGCAGAATTCTGCTCCCAAAACATTCTGGTAGACCAAGTATTATGCACTTGACAGGACTAAAGATGTCGCCACCTGTGATAAGGTGCAGAATGTAAATTGGGGTGAAGCAAGATTTTGCAATGTACAAACACTGACTAATTTATAAACAATTGTACTCATTACGTTATTTTCACTACAGCTCCTATTTACCTGCCACCTCAGGCCAGTTTGTTCCAGCATGCATACAAAGCTTAACCACCTTTTTCGGCACCCCACAGGACTTCAATTCCTTCCCAGGAGTATAGCTATAGGTCTATTGCCGCAAGTGGCCTCCACTAGCTCCCGCACAGGTACTTATCGCCGCTCGTTAAAGGGGAGATCAATGAATGCAATTCCCATTCATTAATCTAAGTCCCCGTGTCAATGATTACCAGCATCAATGAGATGCTGCAATCATTTGTAACTTCCGAAGTAACAAGTCTACGCGTTAATTCTTGTTAGCTTAATTATAGTATGCTAATAGGAAGTAATGTGTGGCCAAATAGTAAAATTACACCTTCATTAATTTATTTTAATAAAAGACCAACATATACATTTTAATTTACCTCCCACCCTCTCCCATAGTTACCTAAATAAGTTACATGCATATAAAAAAAGTAAAATGACAAATAAAAAAAAATACATAAATGGTTACCTTAGGGACCGAACTGTTTTAGTATGTATGTCAAAAGGGTATATTGTCATTTATGAAAGTATGGGCTTGTAATTAGTTATGAACGAAAAATGGAAAAAATTCACCTTTATTTCCAAATAAAATATTGGCGCCATACATTGTACAAGGGAAATATTTTAAACATTTTAATAACCAGAACAAATGGGCAAATACAATGTGTGGGTTTTAATTACGGTAGCATGTATTACTTTAAAAATGGCTGAAAACTGAGAAATATTATTTTTTTTCTATTTTTCCAATTAAAATGCATTTAGAATAAAATTATGCTTAGCAAAATGTATCACCCAAAGAAAGCCTAATTAATGGCAAAAAAAGAGTTTTATTGTGATTAGTAATAAAGTTATAGGTGAATGAATGGAAGGAGTGCTGAAAGGTGAAAATTGCTCTGGTACAGAAGGAAAAACTCCTCAGTAGTGAAGTGGTTAATAGCCCCTGGTATATGCTATGAGCATACCTTCAAATTTAGGTTACAGAAATCGGAGGCTTAGCAGTCAGATTGAACTTGCTCCTGCTCTTCTATCTCATTGCAGCTTTGTTTATAGGACCACTTTGTATACATTTCCCTTGTTAGAAAGTATGAGAAACCATACACAAAGCAGTATAGGTCGGTCAATCAATCAGCTGCTTGTAGCATCCAGCGGGAGCAGTTGCAGCCTACAGAGAGTTATATATTTTATGAGAGCCTTCTTATAACATTCCATAATTCGAAACTCACCACCAGTGATGAGCAGACAATCCAAGTACATGCAAATTCTGGTGCAACGGGGACTGGATTTTCTGAGATTTATAGTTTCCAAGGCTAGTTCATTAGCTGTTAATCAGGCTACTAGGTAATTGATTAAAACCTCCCAGGTAAGATTTGCCTTTCAGAATTCCTGTTCAGACCCTGCAAATGCAAGATCCAAGATCTGTACATCACTTCCCAATGTTCAAAAGTGCTGAATGCATTTTGATGCCCTGTAATGCACTGTAGTGGTATGAGTGACAATTTAATATTTTGGGGACTGTCCTACTGTCCAGCGATCTGAGCTCTCGTACCTCATGTGAAACTGCCCTAATATCCAGCTATTTTCAACTTGTAAACGCTTTTTCTGTTTGTTTCGTACTTAACCACTTGAGGACCTAGGGCTTTCTACCCCTTAAGGACCGGCCACTTTTTTTCCATTCAGACCACTGCAGCTTTCACGGTTTATTGCTCGCTCATACAACCTACCACCTAAATGAATTTTGGCTCCTTTTCTTGTCACTAATAAAGCTTTCTTTTGGTGCTATTTGATTGCTCCTGCGATTTTTACTTTTTATTATATTCAGCAAAAAAGACATGAATTTTGGCAAAAAAATGATTTTTTTAACTTTCTGTGCTGACATTTTTCAAATAAAGTAAAATTTCTGTATACACGCAGCGTGAAAAATGTGGACAAACATGTTTTTGATAAAAAAAAACCCATTCAGCGTATATTTATTGGTTTGGGTAAAAGTTATAGCGTTTACAAACTATGGTGCAAAAAGTGAATTTTCCCATTTTCAAGCATCTATGACTTTTCTGACCCCCTGTCATGTTTCATGAGGGGCTAGAATTCCAGGATAGTATAAATACCCCCCAAATGACCCCATTTTGGAAAGAAGACATCCCAAAGTATTCACTGAGAGGCATAGTGAGTTCATAGAAGATATTATTTTTTGTCACAAGTAAGCGGAAAATGACACTTTGTGACCAAAAAAAAAAAAAAAAAAAAAAAGTTTCCATTTCTTCTAACTTGCGACAAAAAAAAATGAAATCTGCCACGGACTCACCATGCCCCTCTCTGAATACCTTGAAGGGTCTACTTTCCAAAATGGGGTCATTTGTGGGGTGTGTTTACTGTCCTGACATTTTGGGGGGTGCTAAATTGTAAGCACCCCTGTAAAGCCTAAAGGTGCTCATTGGACTTTGGACCCCTTAGCGCAGTTAGGCTGCAAAAAAGTGCCACACATGTGGTATTGCCGTACTCAGGAGAAGTAGTATAATGTGTTTTGGGGTGTATTTTTACACATACCCATGCTGGGTGGGAGAAATATCTCTGTAAATGACAATTTTTTAATTTTTTTTACACACAATTGTCCATTTACAGAGTTATTTCTCCCACCCAGCACGGGTATGTGTAAAAATACACCCCAAAACACATTATACTACTTCTCCCGAGTACGGCGGTACCACATGTGTGGCACTTTTTTACACCCCAAGTACGCTAAGGGGCCCAAAGTCCAAGGAGTACCTTTAGGATTTCACAGGTCATTTTGCGACATTTGGTTTCAAGACTACTCCTCACGGTTTAGGGCCCCTAAAATGCCAGGACAGTATAGGAACCCCACAAATGACCCCATTTTAGAAAGAAGACACCCCAAGGTATTCTGTTAGGACTATGGTGAGTTCATAGAAGATTTTATTTTTTGTCACAAGTTAGCGGAAAGTGACACTTTGTGAAAAAAAACAATACAAATCAATTTTCCGCTAACTTGTGACAAAAAATAAAATCTTCTATGAACTCACCATACTCCTAACGGAATACCTTGGGGTGTCTTCTTTCTAAAATGGGGTCATTTGTGGGGTTCCTATACTGCCCTGGCATTTTAGGGGCCCTAAACCGGGAGGAGTAGTCTTGAAACCAAATGTCGCAAAATGACCTGTGAAATCCTAAAGGTACTCATTGGACTTTGGGCCCCTTAGCGTACTTAGGGTGTAAAAAAGTGCCACACATGTGGTACCGCCGTACTCAGTAGAAGTAGTATAATGTGTTTTGGGGTGTATTTTTACACATACCCATGCTAAGTGGAAGAAATATCTCTGTAAATGACAATTGTTTGATTTTTTTTTACACACAATTGTCCATTTACATAGAAATTTCTCCCACCCAGCATGGGTATGTGTAAAAATACACCCCAAAACACATTATACTACTTTTCCTGAGTACGGCGGTACCACATGTGTGACACTTTTTTGCAGCCTAGGTGCGCTAAGGGGCCCAACGTCCTATTCACAGGTCATTTTGAGGCATTTGTTTTCTAGACTACTCCTCGCGGTTTAGGGCCCCTAAAATGCCAGGGCAGTATAGGAACCCCACAAGTGACCCCATTTTAGAAAGAAGACACCCCAAGGTATTCCGTTAGGTATATGGCGAGTTCATAGAAGATTTTATTTTTTGTCACAAGTTAGTGAAAAATGACACTTTGTGAAAAAAAAACAATAAAAATCAATTTCCGCTAACTTTTGACAAAAAATAAAATCTTCTATGAACTCGTCATACACCTAACAGAATACCTTGGGGTGTCTTTTCTAAAATGGGGTCACTTGTGGGGTTCCTATACCGCCCTGGCATTTTACGGGCCCAAAACCGTGAGTAGTCTGGAAACCAAATGTCTCAAAATGACTGTTCAGGGGTATAAGCATCTGCAAATTTTGATGACAGGTGGTCTATGAGGGGGCGAATTTTGTGGAACCGGTCATAAGCAGGGTGGCCTTTTAGATGACAGGTCGTATTGGGCCTGATCTGATGGATAGGAGTGCTAGGGGGGTGACAGGAGGTGATTGATGGGTGTCTCAGGGGGTGGTTAGAGGGGAAAATAGATGCAATCAATGCACTGGGGAGGTGATCGGAAGGGGGTCTGAGGGGGATCTGAGGGTTTGGCCGAGTGATCAGGAGCCCACACGGGGCAAATTAGGGCCTGATCTGATGGGTAGGTGTGCTAGGGGGTGACAGGAGGTGATTGATGGGTGTCTCAAGGTGTGATTAGAGGGGGGAATAGATGCAAGCAATGCACTGGCGAGGTGGTCAGGGATGGGGTCTGAGGGCATTCTGAGGGTGTGGGCTGGTGATTGAGTGCCCTAGGGGCAGATAGGGGTCTAATCTGATAGGTAGCAGTGACAGGGGGTGATTGATGGGTAATTAGTGGGTGTTGAGGGTAGAGAACAGATGTAAACACCGCACTTGGGAGGTGATCGGACGTCGGATCTGCGGGCAATCTATTGGTGTGGGTGGGTGATCAGATTGCCCGCAAGGGGCAGGTTAGGAGCTGATTGATGGGTGGCAGTGACAGCGGGTGATTGATGGGTGGCAGTGACAGGGGGTGATTGATGGGTGGCAGTGACAGGGGGTGATTGATGGGTGATTGATAGGTGATTGACAGGTGATTGACAGGTAATCAGTGGGTTATTACAGGGGAGAACAGATGTAAATATTGCACTGGCGAATTGATAAGGGGGGGTCTGAGGGCAATCTGAGCGTGTAGGCGGGTGATTGGGTGCCCGCAAGGGGCAGATTAGGGTCTGATCTGATGGGTAACAGTGACAGGTGGTGATAGGGGGTGATTGATGGGTGATGGATGGGTAATTAGTGGGTGTTTAGAGGAGAGAATAGATGTAAACGCTGCGCTTGGGTGGTGATCTGATGTCGGATCTGCGGGCGATCTATTGGTGTGGGTGGGTGATCAGATTGCCCGCAAGGGGCAGGTTAGGGGCTGATTGTTGGGTGGCAGTGACAGGGGGTGATTGATGGGTGATAGGTGATTGGCAGGTGATTGACAGGTGATCAGTGGGTTATTACAGAGAAGGACAGATGTAATTAATGCACTGGCGAATTGATAAGGGGGGAGGGGGGTCTGAGGGCAATCTGAGCGTGTGGGCGGGTGATTGGGTGCCCGCAAGGGGCAGATTAGGGTCTGATCTGATGGGTAAAAGTGACAGGTGGTGATAGGGGGTGATTGATGGGTGATTGATGGGTAATTAGTGGGTGTTTATAGGAGAGAATAGATGTAAACAATGGATTTGGGAGGTGATCTGATATCGGATCTGCGGGCGATCTATTGGTGTGGGGGGGTGATCAGATTGCCCGCAAGGGGCAGGTTAGGGGCTGATTGATGGGTGGCAGTGACAGGGGGTGATTGATGGGTGATTGATGGGTGATTGACAGGTGATTGACAGGTGATCAGGGGGGATAGATGCATACAGTACATGGGGGGGAGGTCTGGGGGGAGGGTCTGGGGAGAATCTGAGGGGTGGGAGGGTGATCAGCAGGGGGCAGGGGGGGGATAAAAAAAAAATAGCGTTGACAGATAGTGACAGGGAGTGATTGATGGGTGATTAGGGGGGTGATTGGGTGCAAACAGGGGTCTGAGGGGTGGGCAGGGGGGGGTCTGATGGGTGCTGTGGGCGATCTGGGGCGGGGGGGTAAAAGTCAGTGTGCTTGGTGCAGACTAGGGTGGCTGCAGCCTGCCCTGGTGGTCCCTCGGACACTGGGACCACCAGGGCAGGAGGCAGCCTGTATAATACACTTTGTAAACATTACAAAGTGTATTATACACTTTGTATGCGGCGATCGTCGGGTTAACATCCCGCCGGCGCTTCCGTATGGCCGGCGGGATGTTGCGGCGGGTGAGCGGCGCCATGCGGAGGCGGAGGATCGCGTCACGGATGACGCGATCGCTCCGCCCATGCCCCTACAAGGACCGCCGCCATATGTCAATACGGCGGTCCTTGCGGGGTCCACTTCCCGGCCGCCAATTGTATATACGGCGGTCGGGAAGTGGTTAATGTTGTAGCAATAAAGCATTGTTGTTTTGTTTTTCAGCCTAACAAACCTGGTTGCATTAGAGCTGAGAGAAAATTTGTTGACCTATTTACCAGAGTAAGTTAATGACTGTTCTGTGCTGGGGGCTGTTTATTCCAATTAGCACCAATGAAAAGATGCATGTATAATGCTGACAGTCTACATTACGCTAAAACAAATGTTCTCAAACTATTCAAATATGGTATGTCCTTGTGCATATTGGCATTAAATGGCTCACCTTCCATATTTTTCACCTCAACTATAAGGAGAGATAATCGATGAGATAAGCAAAGAGAGACCGCTTAACCAGACAGCTAAAGCAAAGTTGAAGTGAGAATAAACGTATGAGATATTGGCCTCAATTCACTAAGCTTATCTCCTGTCTTAAATAACATTTCTAGAGTTATCACCATGGTGATAAGGCATGTAGTATTCAGGAAACATTTTACCTCAGGCAAACCTAAAGTTAACTCTTCTCACTGGCGTACCAATAGGCCCTGCAGCCCCTGCGCCTGCGGGGGGGGGGTTGTGGGAGCTGGAGGGGAGGCAGCATGAGGGGAAAGCCTTGGCCACAGTCGGCGGGGAGAGGGGAAGTTCCCCCCCCCCTCTCCCTCACCTCGGGGCTCTCCCCTCTGCGCTCCCCTCAAGCTAAAGTTATAGTGTGGGCAGCGGGCAGATACATACCTGCTTTGCGTTCCACCGCATAATCTTCGCTCTGGCGGCTGACGTCACTTCCGGAAGTGACGTCATTTCCGGAAGTGACGTCAGACGCTAGAGCGAGGAGTATGCGGTGGAACGCACGGACGGTATGTATCTGCCCGCCGCTGACTGCTGCCCACACTATAACTTTAGCTGGAGGGGAGCACAGAGGGGGGAGAGCCCCGAGGTGAGGGAGAGGGGGTGGAACTTCCCCTCTCCCCGGCGACCGTGGCCCAGGCTTCCCCCTCATGCTGCCACCCCTCCAGCCCCCACAAAATGGCCCCGACGGGGGCCCGCTCTGAAATTCTGCAGGGGGGCCCGGTGGGGCCTAGTTACGCCCCTGACTCTTCTGTCTTTAAGTTAACTCTTCAATCCTTAAAATAACTCCAGAATTCTAAAGTTAAAGACAAGCTGCTAATTAACTGCATGTGAAATTAACTACAGAGGAGGTAACTTAACTACAGAGGAGGTAACTTAAGGAATGGAGAGATAAGATAACTCACTCACTGTGTGGTGGTAAGTTTTCTCTTGCCTTATTATCTCCAGCATGATCTTGGTGAATTGAGGCCTTTGTATGTATAATTCTGTTGATATGTAAAACTCTCCCAGAGCTTCATACAATTTTTTTTAAGATTGAGTAGAGATCAGTCATGGGATAAGACAGATAAGGAGAGATAATGAGTTACAACAGATCTGTTTTGATAGGCAGAATAGAGAACAGAACAGGCTCTGCAGTGATTTAGCGTTGTTAGTACACAGTAGCGTAGCACACGTAAAGAGGGAGCAAGCAGGGTAGGTTTTTATCAGGCAATGCGTGCACGTGCGTTTTGCTCCGTAAGCGTCTTCAGAGGTTTCTGCGCAGAAGCCTCTGAAGACGCTCACGGAGCAAAACGGTCTTACGGTCTAACCATTTGCAGTGCACAGAGATTTTATTTATTGCACATTTTTTTACATAAATAAAAATTTTATACCTAGCTGTCATTGTTTGCTAAGCTGCCTTCCTCTGCCAAGGACTGTTGTGGCTGAGGTGCTTTACCAGGTTGCAATTCTCTATAGAGCATATGTAAAATGTAGGACAGCACACACTCCCCCCACACAGAGCCTACCCTGCATCCTTCCTCTGCTTCCTCAACCAGCATTGCAGCTACAACTGTTTTTTTTTTTTCCCGGGTGTATTGTGTCTGACAGTAACTTACAGAGCACACTCATGGGGACCAAAACTGTGCAGGGCAAATTGGGCGCACCATATGCCGTCATAGGCTGTAATGTGAGTTTCAGCTATAGAGGCACCCAGACAGTAAATTGAGTGCCGTGAAAAGATGAAGCCCAAATTACTAAAAAAAACAAACCCAAAAACATTGTAATAGCTAGCAGCCAAATTGCGTCTTACCATCTAGGTCCATGGCAGCCTGGAGAGGGAATAGTTATTAACGCCACTGGGACTTTTGCAGGAGCAGGGTGAGTCCTATCTCAGCTTCACCGTGCGCCCAAATTTCCTGGCACCATTTTTGTATGGGGGCAGCCATTTACATTTTTATTCAAGCCAGAAGTTTCATTGTACGTATGCTGCAGTAAGCCACCTGCAAATTTTGTGTGTTTGGTTGATTTAATAAACGTCTCAACTCATTCTGCCAATATGTGGCCAGCGCTAGCCCTTAACCTGTGTTGTAAAGAGCTAGCTGTTAGGATTTTTCCCACATAGTAGCATAATAGGTTTTAGAAAAGTAAAGTGGTCTTTAAAGTGTAAAATGTATTGCTTCCTGCTGTATGTGGTAATTTACTTTTAGTAGGAAACATAAAGTTGATCAGAGGAGGTAATTTCAAGTAGCTGGTGAACTTATCCTGTGATTCTACTAAGCTTACCAGTATAGATCAATAATTACTGTATTTTGTAAAATATTCTGCTACAATAATTACAGTGCTTACACCAATATTTGAGAATCATAGTTTTTTCAAAACAACCACAGTCACACCTAGGACTTGGTCTACTATATAAACATGAGGCAACACATCCGCCCTAGAAATACACTCTAGGTTTTGTATGGCCTGTGTCCCACATATTCTTGATGTAGCAATTGCTCCATGGAACTTGCTGCACAAGCAACTTTCTATTATTGGATAAAGACCAATTATTCTATTGTGCTTGCTAGTAAATAGTCCTTTTGTTCTTATTAATACTGACCTACTGTTCCTCCTTTATTGGTAGATCTCTTTCCCAGCTCCATAGACTGGAAGAGCTTGATTTAGGAAACAATGAAATTTATAACTTGGTAAGTTATGTTTTTTTATTTTGATGCATAAATCCGTCTATGTACACCCACATTATGTGTTTAGCACGGTTAAGTTGCAGAAGTTAAAGGACGACTATTAAGACTGATTTTTATGTATGTATTTTTACTAACCCTCGTAATAAAAATGGAGATACAAGACTGTAGCTGTAAAGGTGGCCATACCGTAATTTTCTCATTTTATTCCTTGCAGATTTGAATCATTTGCTGGGAACCAATTCCCCAAAATATCAGATCAGTTGATTAGCCATCCATTTTAAACCAAAATTGATTGAAAGAATTGATTGGATAGGTTGGAAAATAAAAAAAAAAAAAAGCAGAACAAGTGCATTGACAAATCAATGGCCTATAGCTTTGCACTGCAACAAACAGCGCAACTCTGCAATTCCATTGATTTCCAATAGATTCCCCGCTGGAATCTATTGGAAATTGATGTGCAGTGTATGGTAGGAATTGATTCCTTTGAATCGATTCTTTTCAGAAAGGAATCAAACATTGTGCAGAAATCTAGAAGTTTATCCGTAAGCTGTTGTAAGGAAGCTAAGTGACATAATTGTGGGAACAAAATAATAGCTTAATCTTCAAAACAAAAGCAGCACAAATCTTTGCTTTTGCAGCACACATGGGCACAAATGTAGCACTAACCAAACATCATGGGATTTTTATTTCCTGTAGAATTCATGGCAGCATACTGCGGGTTAGCTCCGCCCCTAACCCTGCCTGGACCAGTCTTTATAAATTTTGGCTCCACCCTTCAGCAGGTGCTTTTTTTTCCCGTCCTAGGCCGGGACTAGTCGAGTTTTCTTTTATTCATACAGTTTTTTGGTTTTTTTTTCTTCTTGTTTTTCCTCGTTTTTTCTTTTCTGCCTGCCTGCTGTGTTTATGCAGCCCTCCGCGCGGGTACTCCCCACCGCTGCGAAGCCCCGGCCATAGCTACTAAATGTGCTGACAGGCCGGTGGAAGTCGCCCCCGTTTTTCTGGCTGATCTTTTTGGGGGACGCATGTGGTATAGCGCTGTAAAGCGGCGCGCAGATACACAGGATCCGATGGGACGCCCTCTGTGCAGTGCGTGTCACCTACCTAGCCTGCCAGACAGAGGAAGAAAGCTTCTGTGCGTTCCAGGCATCTACTTCCGGCTCAACAGGAAGTGAGGTAGGACGCTGACCTCTCTGCATATAGTCACACTCGTGGAAGGGAACGAGTGCAGCAAGGCAACAGGCGGATCGCACAGCAACCCTGGATTGGTGAGAGAAAATGATTTACCTGCTGATAGGTTTATAGAAAGATTTTTATTTGGAGGAGAGGTATGCTATTCTTATATGGATTCCTTATGTCATAGGTTGCAGGATTAGTGGTGTACTACAAGCCTGGCTCTATTACATCTGCTGCACTGTTCGTTTTCAGGTACTTCCTTTCCTGATATTATATTGCATCAATCTTCTTAATAGATGGAATGGATTGTAGGGAAGGTTATGATATTATTATTGTCTTGCAGTAATCTGTGTAAATCATGGATGCATCTGCTTCAGAAACAGATCAGCCACAGAATGATTGGTAAGGCAGCGTGACACTTTTTCATTTGTTTTTTTTTTTTTTGTTTGTTGTTCTTCCCCTCTCCTTTCTGGGAGAGGGAGGGAGTATTCACACCCTGAATATAATATATTCTTGTGTGTCTTTCAGCCCAGAACCCCAACCGGGAACCTCATCCCCTGCCACTCAAAACTCCTCCTCTAAAGCATCTCAGAAGTCCCAAGACGGGGGAAGATCCCATAAGCAGCCACAAGCTAATCGGTGTTGGGCATGTGGAAATAAAACAATGCCGGGCAAATTAGTATGCTCAACATGCTTTTTTTCCTTTCCGGTGGAAGAATGTCCGCCAGAGCAGGATCTTCCAACCTTAATTAAAGACATAGTGCAGCAAGCACTTAAGGAGCAAACTGCTACGCCTGCGGGTGCCCCCCATGACTTAAAGGAGACAGGAAATGCTTCAGCAGAGGAGGACGTAGATACCCTTGATGATATAGCCGTAGGATTTGACTTTGCACTTGTGCCTCCTTTTGTAAGGTCAGTCCGCGAAGCCCTAGATTGGGAGGAACCGGAGGAGCCCCCCTCTAAATCTAAGACATATTATCCACATCTAAAAAAGAGAATATTATCGTTTCCGGTAATGGACGAGGTTAATGGCATTTTTGAGGAAGAGTGGTCTAAAGTAGACAAGAAACCACCATTATCTAACAGGCTTGGGAAATTGTATCCATTAGAGGGAGATATTACTAGCAAGCTGGACTCAGCACCTGTTGTAGATGCATCGGTTAGTAGACTGGCACGACATGTCACACTGCCATCTGAGGACTCGGTAGCCTTCAGAGACCCTTTAGATAGAAGAATGGATCAAGATCTGAAACGGGCTTATATTGCTATGGGTAACGCTTGTAGACCAGCTATAGCGCTTACTTCTGTTGCCAAGGCCATCAGGACCTGGGTGGAAAACTTAGAGGGGGCAGTCCAGGCGGGAGTTGATACCAAGACTATCCTCTCGGCTCTAGAGGAGTTTAGACTTGCTTCCGACTTCATTGGCGAAGCTGCGTTTGACGTGTTAAGATGCTCCAGTCGCGCTATGCTTCACTCGGTAACGGCAAAGCGCGCGATGTGGTTGAAGCCCTGGTCGGCGGACCCGAATTCGCGGCTCACGTGGTGTAAGATTTGTTTTGACGGTCAGAATCTGTTGGCAAGCAAGTTAGATACTGCCATAACTAGAGTTACGGGGGGAAAGTCGGGACTGCTCCCTCAGGATAGACGACTAAAGAGACAAAGGCCCGGGGAGAAGAGACCTTTTCAGTCCAGGCAGAGAGACTTTAGACCTAACAAGATGTCTCAAAATTTTCGCCGCAGGTGGCAGGGAACACAGGCAACTTTGGCCAAATATAACAAACAACGTATCACACCCAGCAATCAGGATCAAAAGTCCTTCTGAGATATTGCCCACCCACAGAGAAACGGTAGGGGGCAGGTTGACGAACTTTGTTCAACTGTGGGTGGAGAAATTCAACAACCAGTGGGTGACAGACACTATACGAGAAGGACACTCTTGGACTTTCAAAGGCCAACCTCCAAACGATTCATTTATTGCGACAAACATACCAGCATCCCTAGACAAACTACAGATTCTCCAGACATATATAGAGGCGTTAGAGAAGAAGGCAATAGTTCAGGTTCCCCAAGACGAGAGATTCAGAGGAATGTATTCCCCATTATTCTTTGTCACAAAAAAGACGGGCGAACTCCGCCCAGTCCTAGATCTCAGAACGTTGAACAGTCACATAGTACAAAGCAAATTCAAAATGGAGTCACTTCAGACCATCGTTCCGTCAATTCATCTACAGGAATGGCTACTAGCTGTCGATTTAAAAGACGCATACTTGCATATACCCGTTCACAGTCGCTTCCAAAGATTCCTCCGATTCGCTGTAGGAGACCTCCATTTCCAATTCAAAGTGTTGCCATTTGGCATATGTACGGCACCGAGAACATTTACAAAGATTCTGGTAAACATCATTGCATTACTAAGGGAACAGGGTCTTCGGACACACCACTATCTAGACGACGTTTTGTTGATCGCACCATCGGAAGACAAGTTACTCCAACACAGGAAGGTTCTGCTAGACACCCTGCAGTCTTTCGGGTGGTTAATAAATTGGAAGAAAAGCAAGTTAATCCCTACTCAGACTGATTTTTCTAGGGGCAGAAATCGGCACAACAGACAATGCAATCAGATTACCAGAAGAAAAGGTCCATTCGACAATCCACAGGATGTCAGACGCGGAACGTACGACATGGATGTCCGCAAGGCAATGCATGAGAGTGATCGGTGTGATGGTAGCAGCTATCCCCATGGTCAAATGGGCCAAATGGAACATGAGAATATCCCAAAGAGTGTTCCTAAACCAATGGAAAGGGAAGAGCTACGATCAGACAATAAGAATCTTCCCCTGCATGAAGCAGGAGCTCAAATGGTGGCAGAATGTTCACAACCTACAGAAACACCACAAGTTGCAGGAACAGGAACCAATATGTATTACGACCGATGCGAGTATGTGGGGATGGGGTGCCCATCTGAACCACAATTATGTCCAAGGAAAATGGGAAACACCTGTACAGGAAATACCCGCCAACATTCTGGAGATTCGGGCAGCATGGAGGGCGCTGACACATTTCGAGGAAATATGCAAAGGAGGCTCAGTTATCCTGAGAATGGACAATACAACAGCCGTCGCCTATGTACGAAACCAGGGGGGCACCCGCAGTGCAACACTCCTAAGGGAGGTGGCACCAATCATGAGATGGGCTCAAAACAACCTCACGTTATTATCAGCCATACACATACCTGGGACCCAGAATGTAATAGCGGATACACTGAGCCGAGGATGGATAGACCACAACGAGTGGGCACTCAACCCAGATATCTTCAAACAAATCTGTCGCAGGTGGGGGCAGCCACAGATCGACTTGATGGCGACCCCACAGAACTCGAAGTGTCCGAGATTTATAACCAGGTTCCGCTGCGAGCAGGCACAGCAGTGGGATGCGCTAACTGCACCATGGGATTGCAGGTTAGCGTACGTTTTTCCCCCAACGCCTCTCATCACTCACCTACTCAGACGCATCCAACGAGAGAACTCAACAGTGATAGTAGTGATCCCTTGGTGGCCTCGCAGGCCATGGTTTCCACTCCTTCAGGAACTTCTGGTGGAACCTCCATTCAGGTTACCATGTCCCAGGAACCTGTTGACACAGGGACAGATTCTACACCCAGACCCCAAGATACTCAGTTTGACGGCATGCAAATTGAGAGGGAAAAACTATCACAGATAGGATGCTCAACTGCTGTAACTGAAACTATGCTAAGGGCTAGGAAGATCTCTACGAATAGAACGTATCACAAGGTCTGGGATAAGTATACCACTTTTATGTCACACAATGAAATCGATCCTATGGATCCACCAGTGTCATATATGTTAGAGTTCCTCCAAAACGGCCTGGAAATGGGTCTCGGACTAAGAACCATAAAAGGTCAGATCTCCGCTATATCTGCTCTAACGGACAGGAAATGGGCAGTACATCCCTTGATAGTACAATTTGTAAGGGCAGTAACAAAACTAAGGCCACCTAGACGCAATTACTATCCACAATGCGACCTGCCGTTGGTACTTCAGGGTTTAGCCAAATCACCTTTTGAGCCACTAAAGGACTGTAACCTCATCAATCTCACATTAAAGGTGACATTCTTGGTGGCAATTGCCTCAGCGCGGCGAGTTTCCGAGCTACAAGCGCTTACGTGTGATCCGGATCATATGCAGTTCTACCCTGATCGGGTGACTCTGAAGCCTAATATGCAATTTATCCCAAAAGTGGCGACCAGTTTCCACTTTAACCAGGAAATAAACTTACCAGTATTCCAGGATCAGACAGCACCAGTACCTGACTCACTTAATATACCTATGCTCTTGAGGGAATATATAGAGAGAACAAGACAGTTCCGTAGATCAGAGAGATTATTTATACTTCCAATAGGATACCGTAAGGGTCAGCCGGCAGCAACGAGAACTATCTCATCATGGATAGTAAGGGCAATCAGGGCTGCATACAGGTGCTCAGAGGCTCAGCCCCCAACAAACATAACCGCACACTCCACGAGAGCAATATCCACATCCTGGGCAGCATTTGCGGGAGTTTCCTCGGACACCATATGCAGGGCAGCGAACTGGTCCTCAACTAATACTTTTATAAATCATTATAAGGTAGACCCAGGAGCATCCTCTACAGTCCAGTTTGGGAGAAGAGTGCTGACCACAGCACAAGAAGCAGGGGGAAGAGCTTGAGGGTTTCAAATAATTGTTTTTTTTTTCCATATTGCACTTAATTTCTTTGCTCTATTTGTGAAACATAAACAAAATAAAGTGAAATATATTTGTTTCAGCATAATAAATCATCTCCCTCCCTCATTTTTTTCTTTTTGTCTAGTTAAGTCCCGCAGTATGCTGCCATGAATTCTACAGGAAACCGGAAAATTTATACTTACCTGCCGGTAATTTTCCTTTCCTGTTGAATCTTCATGGCAGCTTGCGAGGGACCCACCCGAGCATATCAACTAATAGTAGGTAGAACTAGAAACAAAAGCACTTGCTGAAGGGTGGAGCCAAAATTTATAAAGACTGGTCCAGGCAGGGTTAGGGGCGGAGCTAACCCGCAGTATGCTGCCATGAAGATTCAACAGGAAAGGAAAATTACCGGCAGGTAAGTATAAATTTTCCGGTTTGTCGAATTGTAAGGGGGAAAACTTCACGTTTACACAGTTCTCTGAGAAAGGAAGACAAAAAGAAACAGAAGGAATAAAAAAAAAGTCTAGTGGTTCCTTGGATGTAATTTTTTTTTTTAATTTTTATTTTAAAAACAAAACTGAGTTCTTTACATCTTCAGCTACTAAGCGGCTGTGGTAATTAGCCAAGCACCTGTGTTTGTCAGTCACACAGAAAGCAAGGTAACCTTGCTCTGGTGAGATTGTTGATAAAACCCCTGCAATGCACCGTATATAGTTTTTTTTATGAAAGTGTTTTTTTTTTTTTGTTTTTTTTATTTCATTTTGAAAGCTTAGATTTTCTTTAAACATAAGTCTTTTGACTGCTTAACTAATACACCATAATAAAGATGGAAACTTTTGTTGGATGGTATTTTTATGACTCATTGGCGTCAATTCACCAGAGAGGATTTACCAAGAGAAAAAAGGTAGGTAGTTTCTCTCATGAGGTATTTTAACACTCTGGAGTCAATTCACCAGTGTGAGAGGACAGAGAGAAAAGTGTTCGATAGCAGGGGATAATGGAGAGATATGCATGAGGAAAGTGTGAGAAAGCAGAGAGTTAGATAATCGGTATTAATGATTTACATGGGATACTTTTCCTCTCTTTAAGCTTGAAAGTGAAGCATTGTGGGTAGGAGGCGGAGTTTTACCACTACGTGAGCAGAGTATTCCCGCCTTTTACTGCCGGATCATATCATAAATCATATCACGAGTGAGTCTGAACTTCTTCACCACCTCTGTCTCAGTAAAATTATCAAGAACTGTTCTCACGAAAAATACGAGGGGTGATTAAACAGACCCTCCTCCTGCGCCTTCGTCTCCTCATAATAGAAGCAAGCTCTAAGGCCTAGTGCACACCAGAGCGGTTTGGCTGCGTTTTGCGATCCGCTTGCGGCTGCGGATACACTTGGGTAATGTATTTCAATGGGCTGGTGCACACCAGAGCGGGAGGCGTTTTGCAGAAACGCATACTCCCGGGCTGCTGCAGATTTTGGATTGCGGAGGCGTTTCTGCCTCAATGTTAAGTATAGGAAAAACGCAAACCGCTCTGAAAAACGGCACTTCAGAGCGGTTTGCCAGGCGGTTTTTGTTACAGTAGCTGTTCAGTAACAGCTTTACTGTAACAATACATGAAATCTACTACACCAAAAACGCTTCACAAAACCGCAAAATGCTAGCTGAAACGCTACAGAAAAATAAGAAAAAGCGTTTCAAAATCTGCTAGCATTTTGCGGATCTGCTAGCGGTTTTTGGTGTGCACCAGGCCTAACAGAGTAAGCTCAAAAGGCTCCATCTTCCACAGCAGCAGCTGCTGTGTGAAAACCACGATATCTCCAGGGTCATTCAGGGGATAAAGAGATGAAAACATAACGAATGGCCACACCCCCTTTCTTCCCTGGTGAATTGTGATTTGGAGAAAAACTAACTACTAACTATCACTTATTTATCTCATACTTATCTCACATTTATCTCTTGCATTTCTCTCTGTCGATATTTTCCCCTATACTTCTGGAGAATTGCTATTTGGAGATATCACAGGAGGTAAATTACCTCCCAAGAGATAAATAGGTTGGTAACCTCTGGTGAATTGACGCCATTATGTTTATATACAGATGCTGTCAGCATGTCAGGATTGGGAGTTCTAATTTCCATGTATCAGAATTTCACTTGAATAATCGCTAAGCGCAGAAGTTGTTGAGTGCAGCTTGTTTTGTTTAATGTGCCATTTCCTGCTACTGAAAGCATGGAGAGACCTGTACTGCCAGCACCATCTGCCTGCTCACACTAGCTCACCTGGATCAACAAAGCACTGGAGAGAGCATGTGTTGTTGAAGTTTTCTCTCCAGTGGTTTCTTTTTTCTGTAATTCATGCACAGCAGTCTGTTTGCCTTTTCCGCACATCATTTCAGAATGAACTGTCCTTATTGTTCTACATATAAACAACTACATAGAAAGGCTCTACTGGAGATGGACAATGAGAGAGAGAGAGAGAGAGAGAGAGCTTTTTTTTTTTTTTTTTTTTTTTTTTTTTTTTTACAGCTCCCATCTAAAAGTATATCATTCAATGATGCCACAATAAAAAGCCACAGCTGTGCAGTTTTGTATACACTACATCATGGTTGTGTAAACTACACATTAACCTTCCACCATTCTTAGTCAGTTATAAATCAAGCCCATATAGAAACACACAAGACTTTATTCATAAGCTTTTCTCCTGAGTTTTCTCTTAGAATCTGTTTACTGTTTCTTCCAGCCCCTAGAAGCCGTTTCACTCCCTCGCTGCAGCTCCGGTCCTCTGCCAAGGATGACCGGGGCTGCTGCTAGGGACTGGAAGAAGCCCCGGTGAGTAAGCAGATTGTAATCCTCCTCGCCTCAGAAGTCCTTAACCACTTAAGGACCACGGGCTTGAACCCCCTAAAGACCAGATCATTTTTTTACAAAATGGGCCACCGCAGCTTTAAGGCCTCACTGCAGGGCCACACAACTCAGCACAAAAGTGATCCCTCCTCCCTTTTCTCCCCACTAACAAAGCTTTCTGTTGGTGGGGTCTGATCGCTCCTACAATGTTTATTTTTTAGTAAATATTTATATCATTTTTTTAAATTAAATTAAACTGCCTTAGATCGCAGTGCTGTACAGTGTTGTCAGACGGCGGTTTCGCCATCTAACAGTCTCCTAGCAGCGATCGCCATTCACGCCAATCAGCGTGGAGTGGTCCTGGGGCTGCTCACGCCAATCGGCGTGGAGCAGTCATCAATCGGTTAAAGGAACCCAAACGTACCAAGATTAAACTGAAGTGGTCACAAAACCAAACAACGATATATACGAGCTGACATCCTATCAGGGCTGTGGAGTCGGTACAAAAATCATCCGACTCCTTAGTTTATGAAACCATCAACTTACACTCAGCCTCCAGGTACCCAAAATAGCTCCAACTCCTTAGTCTAATACTTACCAGGGCTGTGGATTTGGTACAAAAATCATCCGACTCAGATTTCCGACGCCTCAGTTTATGAAACCTCCAACTCCAGGTACTTACTTATTTATTTATTGTATTTATAAAGCGCCAACATATTACACTGCGCTGGACATTAGTTTAGGTTACAGACAGTATTTAGGGGTGACATACAGCAATATGACAATACAGGAATACAAGAAAAACCAGATCGCGCAGCACAGTATGAGTACAAGGTAATGCTTAGTCAGTCACTGGAGGGGAGCATGGAGATTAGGCAAGTTAGGTTCACTCAAATGCATAGCATGGGTGCACAGTAATGGAGGTGCATGATCAGGTAGGACACAAGGAGGAGGACCCTGCCCAAAGGCTTACAATCTAGAGGGAGAGGTAGGGACACGAGAGGTAGGGGTCCAGAGTTCAGCTGTGGGTTTGGAACACTTGTGAGGGGTGGTAGGCCGGAGTGAAAACGTGAGTTTTGAGGGCCTTCTTGAAGATGTTGAAGGAGGGGGCTGCCCTAATGGGTGGAGGTAGGGAGTTCCATAGTGTTGGAGCAGCTCTTGAGAAGTCCTGGAGACGTTCATGGGACTGGGTGATGCGGGGGACGGTCAGGCGAAGTTAATTGGAGGAGCGGAGTGAGTGGCTAGGTGTGTCCCTCTGAGTAAGATTGGAAATGTAGGTTGGACAGGTTTTGTGGACAGATTTGTAGATCAGA
Organism: Hyperolius riggenbachi; assembly: GCF_040937935.1. NCBI lineage: Eukaryota > Metazoa > Chordata > Amphibia > Anura > Hyperoliidae > Hyperolius > Hyperolius riggenbachi. The sequence goes on along the minus strand of NC_090649.1, from coordinate 222,682,777 downwards.
CACAGTATCTTGAATCTGAGGGCAGCCGCCCTGGTGGAGCGATGGGAGGAGTGGATAATTCTGGCTGCCGCATTCATGATGGTCTGCAGCGGGGCAATTCGGGTCATAGGGAGACCAGACAGAAGGGCATTGCAGTAGTCAAGGCGGGAAATTATGAGGGCATGGATGAGGAGTTTGGTGGTGGCAGAGGTCAGGAAAGGGCGGATCTTGCAGATGTTACGAAGGTAGAAGTTGCAGGACTTTGTGAGATTTTGAATGTGGGGAGTGAAGGAGAGTGCGGAGTACAGGGTGACACCCAGACAGCAGGCTTGAGAGGTAGGGCGAATGGTAGTGTGGTTAACAATGACATGCACATCAGGGAGGTTCAGGGATTGCCGGGGTGGGAAGATCATAAATTCCGTTTTGTCTAGATTTAGTTTCAGGAACCTAGCGGACATCCAGGAGGAGATGGCTGAAAGGCAGGAGGAGACCTTGTCCACGGTAGTGGGGGATATGTCAGGGGTGTGGAGGTAGATCTGGGTGCATATATGCATACAGATAGTTAAAACCCATGGAGGAGATAACCTTGCCAATGGAGGATGTGTAAAGGGAGAACAGTAGGTGGGCAAGGGCCGAGCCTTGGGGGACTCCCACCGAGAGGTGGTTGGGGGTTGACGAGGACTCATTGAAGGAGCGGTTGGAGAGGTAGGATGAAAGCCAGGTCAGGGCGAGGTCGTGAATGCCCATGGACTGGAGGGACTGGAGGAGTAGGGGATGATTTACTGTGTCAAAAGCTGCTGAAAGGTCAAGGAGGAGGAGAATGGAGTATTTACCTTCAGCTTTAGCTAAGGCAAGGTCATTGACCACTTTGATGAGAGCCGTTTCGGTTAAGTGGGCAGGCCGAAATCCAGATTGCAGTGGGTCTAGCAGTGAGTTGGCATTGAGGTACTGGGTACCCAAAATTACTCCATCTCCACAGCCCTGCATCCTATGATGTGGCTGTGCTGACTTATGGTTTTAAAGGAAACCTAAACTGAGGATATGGATTCTTCCTTTTAAAATAATACCAGATGCCTGACTCTCTCCTGCTGATCTGGTTTCTCTAATACTTTCAGGCACATCCCCTGAACAAGCATGCAGATCAGGTGCTCTGACTGAAGTCAGACTGGATTAGCTGCATGCTTGTTTCACTTGTGTGATTCAGCCACTACTGCAGCCAAACAGATCTGCAGGACTGCCAGGCAACTGGTATTGTTTAAAAGGAAACATCCATATCCCTCTTAGTTTAGGTTCCCTTTAATTGTCCTTTCTCATGTACTGCATACTTACAATATTAAGCCTCTGGAGAAGTGACCATGCTATAGACTGCAAAACATGCGTTAGGCAACTGATTGTGACAAACGTGTAACAAGGAGGATTTTATATTATGTCATGCGACCAATTATTATTGTAATTAAAAGCTATGTTTAATATACTCAAATTTGACATTATTGTGCCAGTAAACCCTCACCGGTTTTCTTTTTTCATATGTAGTTCTATTCAAGGGGTGGCTATATCAGTGAACTATATTGATCTTTATCTTTATTTATAGCCAATACTGAGGTGGTAGGGCTCCAAGGTACACCGCTTTGGCACTGTTTGACTGTTAAAGCCATTGGTTTTCTCTGGGGATAAGGGTTGGGGATCTCTATTACTGGGCTTGGAGTTAACCTTAAAGAGAAACTCCAACCTAGAATTTAACTTTATCCCAATCAGTAGCTGATTCCTCCTTTTACATGAGAAAAATAATGCTTTTCACAAACAGACCATCAGGGGGCGCTGTATGACTGATTTTGTGCTGAAACCCCTCCCACAAGAAGCTCTGAGTACCGCAGTACTTTTGGCAGTTTGTTACAATGTAACAAGGTTCACAGACAGGAATTAGCTGTTTACAGCTGTCTCTAACAGCCAAAACAGCTAGGAGCAGCTACATAACCTGCCCACAGTAAAATTGTCACCATGTAATAAATGTCAGAATGTAAATCGGGGAGAGGAAAGATTTTACAATGAGCAAACACTGACTAAATCATTTATACTTAATTATTGTAAAAAATGAAGCACTTTTTTTACTACATTATTTTCACTGGAGTTCCTCTTTAAACTCTTCAGCTGAGGTGTTTCTTTTCAAACCTGATTGTTTTCCTTTCTGTGGCATTATATGGGCAGGCTGAGTCAGTGTTTTATTTCTGTCCTCCCAGTGAGCATACACAATGCCAGTCATGTTGTTTTGTTTTTGTCTGTCTTTCTGATACTTCTGGTAACCTGTTCGGTAGCTTTTCACAAGAACAACATCAGAAGAATTGGTGTGTGTATTTTTTCAGAAGTTTCTTGTTCAGAGGTTTTTTTTCTAAAGTGTAGTCATAGAGGAGGAGATAATTGGCATCTTCAGTCTGCATGTTTGTTCTGCTGTGGCACGCCCTATCAGTTTCGTGTGATGTTTTCTTCATTTAATGGGACTTGTAAATAAATGACTTCTCATTTTAAATGAAACATACAGACTCTGTCAAAGAGTAAAAGAAAGGTGCAACTGTCTCAGAATGTCCAACTAAGAATGTCAGTAGATCACCTGAAACTTTCCAACCATAAGGCTGCATTCACACTGGGCGTTGAATCAGACGTTGGTATGTTCATATCAGCATTGTTAGTAGTGCATTGCAATAGAACCCATTGAAATCTGTTCACTGCATGGGGAGAAAAAAGGCAAGTGCTCGTATCAAGTAGCATCTGGCTTACATATGGCTGCAGGAAAGGCTTCTCTGTGAATTTAAAGACACATTTTGTGCTATTACTTCCCCAGCACAAATAAAGCAGAAACTGAATGCAAAAGAGACATCCGTTCCACAAATTGCAATACACTTTAGCAACGAGGCAGCGTTTAGGCGGTCTCATATCCCCAACTAACCTCTCTCTCGAGTTACCCAATATTTTGGGTACAAATGTGCTAAGTGACTTGGGAGCTACTTATAAGAAAAAGAAAGCTGCACACTGCATTTAACCTTTCCAGGACTGCTCTACGCCAATTGGCGTGGACACGGCGGCAGCCCCAGGACCGCCTAATGTCGATCGGCTTAAGGTCCTGTGGCCGCTGATACGCACGCAGCTCCACTTGAATGACGGAGCTCTGCTCCGTCATCAGTCTCCCAACGGCGATCGCCGCTAGGAGACTGTTAGACAGCAAAACCGTTGTCTATTAGCATTGATCAGAGCTGCGATCTACAGCAGTACTGTACTGGGGACAGCCGTGTGACACGGCTGTCCCCTGGTGGAGACGGGAGTGATCGGCTGTCATAGGCTGATGCCTATGACAGCTGATCACAGCGATTGGTTAGCGGGGAGGGAGGGAGGGATACCATAACTATAATAAAAAAAATAGGCAGATGTATTGAAAAAAATAAACATATATTTACAATAAAATAAACAAACGGGGAGCAAAAGACCCCACCGACAGAGAGCTCTGTTGGTGGGCAGAAAAGGGGAGGGGGGAGATGGAAATCACTTGTGTGCTGAGTTGTATGGCCCTGCAGTGAGCCCTTAAAACTGCAGTGGCCTAATTGGCAAAACAATGGCCTGGTCTTTAGGGGGTTTAAGCCTGTGGTCCTTAAGTGGTTAAAAAAAGAGACAAGTGCTCGGACCATGCAGCACCTGTCTTGTATATGGCTGCGGTAAAGGCTTCTCAGCAAGGCATATACTGTGCCATTTCATCTCCAGTACAACAGTCTGTTGGAATAACGTGATGCATTGTGTGTGGTACTGCATAATTTTCCCATTAACTGTTGCAGTGAAACCTACTTTTTAATGTACTGTATATGTCGCATTGCATGTGTCTCCCAGTGTAAAAATAGGCTAACAGTTATGAGTCTGTTTCACGGTGTTGAGAATCATCTTTCTTTCTAAAATAAGTTTGCCTTCTTAAAACAGACGGTATTTGCAATTATTTAGGTTGGAATGAGCATTATTATTATTTAGTATTGATATAGCACCAACATCTTCCGCAGCGCTGTGCAGAGTATCTATAGTCTTGTCACTAACTGTCCCTCGGAGGTGCTCACAATCTAATCCCTACCATAGTCTTATGTCTATGTATGTATTGTGTAGTGTATGTATTGTATTTTAGGGGGAAGCAAATTAACTTATCTGTATGTTTTGGGGATGTGGGAGGAAACCGGAGTGCCGGGAGGAAACCCACACAGACACGGGGAGAACATACAAACTCCTTGCAGATGTTGACCTGGCTGGGATTCGAATCGGGACCCAGCGCTGCAAGGTGAAAGCGCTAACCACTATGCCACCGTGCTGCCCAATTGTCAAGAAACGCAAGGGTCGATCCTTGATTGGGTCAATCGCTCAGTGTCAGAAACTCGGTCTCACTGTCGCTTTGCACATAGATGCCCATATGTGGATTCGCAATCTATGAACCGACTAGCCGAGAGGAGTGTTCGGACTCCAAAGGATTCACCACACACATACAATTCAAATGCTTGCCACCATGTGCGAGTCAGCGCACGACTGTAACTATATTCGCACTGAGAACACTGTAACTTAACCTTTAGGCCTCGTTCACATCATTTAGCGCAGATGGCTGTGAATGGGATCTGTGCTGCAATTCCTGAAAATGCAGCAGCAGCGCGATAGTGCATCGCGCTGCTGCTAATCGCAATACAATGGGCTGTCTATGCCCTTCTACCGTTCTAGCGTGTCGCACACTATGAGCTCTGCCAAAAATGCGCACAGCAACACGCATAGTCTGAACGAGCCCGTAGCTGTATGCAGGGATCGGCGCCAGATGTGTCTTTCTGTGCCCGATTCAAGCATACGGGTTGTAGATACAAAATACTATAGAACACAAGGTAGCGTCTTCGGAGGAGCAAGTATGATTGTGTATGTTCAGGAACAGGACATAACCGTTAAAATGATTTTTAAATGTTTTAATAACAAAAATGCATTACACACATTTACATACAACAGTTATCATATAACACAAAGCTTGAAATAAAAGGGAAAAACTGAGCGTGTGAGGTCTCCCATAATGCATCACGGCTGAATTCTGCAAATCATCCTTTGTTGTCCCTGTAAGCTAACCAGACCTCCGCTGGAATGCAATGCTGTGTCAGCTTGTTAATTGTGCAGAGCCACTATGATTCAACATGCATACAGACTGTTTCCGATTGGTTGATCCTCCACAGTGCATGGCATTGATTAAAGCCAGTGGTTACCAATTAAAAAATAAAAAAGTCAGATACTCACCTAAGGAGAGGGAAGGCTCAGTCCTAATGAGCCTTCCCTCTCCTCTCCCAGTGCCCTCGGTGCTGCGCTGGCTCCCCCGTTCGCGTCCGCCGCCGCAGGGAATTCGGAGGTCTTCGGGAGCACTCGGGGTTCCGAAGACTGGCCGCTCCATACTACGCACGCGCGAGTGCATCATAGAGGGCGCTCGCGCATGCATAGTATGGAGCGGCCAGTCTTCGGGAGCCCGAGTGCTCCCGAAGGCTTCCGAAAAGCTCCCTTCGACTGCGGAAGTGGCAGTATTATTATTATTTATTGTATTTATAAAGCGCCAACATATTATGCAGCGCTGAATATTGACCGAACTGGTCGAATACTGCCACGGGGGATCCTGCGCGGGACCGGGCACCGGGAGAGGAGAGGGAAGGCTCATTAGGACCGAGCCTTCCCTCTCCTTAGGTGAGTATCTGACTTTTTTATTTTTTAATTGGTAAACATTCACTTTAACCACTTGAGGACCACAGTCTTTTCGCCCCTTAAGGACCAGAGCCTTTTTTTCCATTCAGACCACTGCAGCTTTCACGGTTTATTGCTCGGTCATACAACCTACCAACTAAATGAATTTTACCTCCTTTTCTTGTCACTAATACAGCTTTCTTTTGGTGCCATTTGATTGCTGCTGCGAGTTTTAGTTTTTATTATATTCATCAAAAAAGACATGAATTTTGTCAAAAAAATTACTTTTTTAACTTTCTGTGCTGACATTTTTCAAATAAAGTAAAATTTCCTATACATTTGAGCGCAAAAGTTATTCTGCTACATGTCTTTGATAAAAAAAAAAAAACATTCAGTGTATATTTATTGGATTGGGTAAAAGTTATAGCGTTTACAAACTATGGTGCCAAAAGTGAATTTTCCCATTTTGAAGCATTTCCGACTTTTCTGCCCACCTGCCATGTTTCATGAGGTGCTAAAATTCCAGGATAGTATAAATGCCCCCCAAATGACCCCATTTTGGAAAGAAGACATCCCAAAGTATTCACTGAGAGGCATGGTGAGTTCATAGAAGATTTTATTTTTTATCACAAGTTAGCGGAAAATGACACTTTAAGACAAAAAAAAAAGTTTCCATTTCTTCTAACTTGCGACAAAAAAAAATGAAATCTGCCACGGACTCACTATGCTCCTCTCTGAATACCTTGAAGTGTCTACTTTCCAAAATAGGGGCATTTGTGGGGTGTGTTCACTGTCCTGGCATTTTGGGGGGTGCCTAATTGTAAGCACCCCTGTAAAGCCTAAAGATGCTCATTGGACTTTGGGCCCCTTAGCGCAGTTAGGCTGCAAAAAAGTGCCACACATGTGGTATTGCCGTACTCAGGAGAAGTAGTATAATGTGTTTTGGGGTGTATTTTTACACATACCCATGCTGGGTGGGAGAAATATCTCCGTAAATGACAATTTTTTGATTTTTTTTTTTTACACACAATTGTCTATTTACAGAGATATTTCTCCCACTCACCATGGGTATGTGTAAAAATACACCCCAAAACACATTATACTACTTCTTCTGAGTACGGCGATACCACATGTGTGACACTTTTTTGCAGCCTAGGTGCGCTAAGGGGCCTAACGTCCTATTCACAGGTCATTTTGAGGCACTTGGATTCTAGACTACTCATCACGGTTTAGGGCCCCTAAAATGCCAGGGCAGTATAGGAACCCCACAAATGACCCCATTTTAGAAAGAAGACACCCCAAGGTATTCCGTTAGGAGTATGGTGAGTTCATAGAAGATTTTTTTATTTGTCACAAGTTAGCAGAAATTGATTTTAATTGTTTTTTTTCACAAAGTGTCATTTTCCGCTAACTTGTGACAAAAAATAAAATCTTCTATGAACTCGCCATACTCCTAATGGAATACCTTTGGGTGTCTTCTTTCTAAAATGGGGTCATTTGTGGGGTTCCTATACTGCCCTGGCATTTTAGGGGCCCTAAACCGTGAGGAGTAGTCTTGAAACCAAATGTCGCAAAATGACCTGTGAAATCCTAAAGGTACTCATTGGACTTTGGGCCCCTTAGCACACTTAGGGTGCAAAAAAGTGCCACACATGTGCTACCGCCGTACTCAGAAGTAGTATAATGTGTTTTGTGGTGTATTTTTACACATACAGATGCTGGGTGGGAGAAATATCTCTGTAAATGACAAATATTTGATTTTTTTTACACACAATTGTCCATTTACAGAGAGATATCTCCCACCCAGCATGGGTATGTATAAAAATACAACCCAAAACACATTATACTACGTCTTCTGAGTACGGCGATACCACATGTGTGACACTTTTTTGCAACCTAGGTGTGCTAAGGGGCCTAACGTCCTATTCACAGGTCATTTTGAGGCATTTGTATTCTAGACTACTCATCACGGTTTAGGGCCCCTAAAATGCCAGGGCAGTATAGGAACCCCACAAGTGACCCCATTTTAGAAAGAAGACACCCCAAGGTATTCTGTTAGAAGTATGGTGAGTTCATAGAAGATTTTTTTTTTTGTCACAAGTTAGCGGAAAATGACACTTTGTGAAAAAAAATAAATAATACAAATCGATTTCCGCTAACTTGTGACAAAAAATAAAATCTTCTATGAACTCATCATACACCTAACAGAATACCTTGGGGTGTCTTCTTTCTAAAATGGGGTCACTTGTGGGGTTCCTATACTGCCCTGGCATTTTACGGGCCCAAAACCGTGAGTAGTCTGGAAACCAAATTTCTCAAAATGACTGTTCAGGGGTATAAGCATCTGCAAATTTTGATGACAGGTGGTCTATGAGGGGGCAAATTTTGTGGAACCGGTCATAAGCAGAGTGGCCTCTTAGATGACAGGTTGTATTGGGTCTGATCTGATGGCTAGGAGTGCGGGGGGCGGGGGGGGGTGACAGGAGGTGATTGATGGGTGTCTCAGGGGGTGGTTAGAGGGGAAAATAGATGCAATCAATGCACTGGGGAGGTGATCGGAAGGGGGTCTGAGGGGGATCTGAGGGTTTGGCCGAGTGATCAGGAGCCCACACGGGGCAAATTAGGGCCTGATCTGATGGGTAGGTGTGCTAGGGGGTGACTGGTGGTGACAGGAGGTGATTGATGGGTGTCTCAAGGTGTGATTAGAGGGGGGAAATAGATGCAAGCAATGCACTGGCAAGGTGATCAGGGCTGGGGTCTGAGGGCGTTCTGAGGGTGTGGGCGGGTGATTGGGTGCCCTAGGGGCAGATTAGGGTCCAATCTGATGGGTAACAGTGACAGGTGGGGATAGGGGTGATTGATGGGTGATTGATGGGTAATTAGTGGGTGTTTAGGGTAGATAACAGATGTAAACACTGCACTTGGGAGGTGATCTGACATCGGATCTGAGGGTGATCTATTGGTGTGGGTGGGTGATCAGATTGCCCGCAAGGGGCAGGTTAGGGGCTGATTGATGGGTGGCAGTGACGGGGTAATTGATAGGTGATTGATGGGTGATTGATGGGTGATTGATGGGTGATTGACAGGTGATCGACAGGTGATCAGTGGGTTACTACAGGGAATAACAGATGTAAATAATGCACTGGCGAATTGATAAGGGGGGGTCTGAGGGCAATCTGAGCGTGTGGGTGGGTGATTGGGTGCCCGCAAGGGGCAGATTAGGGTCTAATCTGATGGGTAACAGTGACAGGTGGTGATAGGGGGTGATTGATGGGTGATTAGTGGGTGTTTAGAGTAGAGAACAGATGTAAACACTGCACTTGGGAGGTGATCTGATAGCGTTGACAGATAGTGACAGGGAGTGATTGATGGGTGATTAGGGGGGGTGACTGGGTGCAAACAGTGGTCTGGGGGGTGGGCAGGGGGGGGGGGGGGGTCTGAGGGGTGCTGTGGGCGATCAGAGGGGGGGGGGAGATCAGTGTGCTTGGGTGCAGACTAGGGTGGCTGCAGCCTGCCCTGGTGGTCCCTCGGACACTGGGACCACCAGGGCAGGAGGCAGTCTGTATAATAGGCTTTGTATACATTACAAAGCCTATTATACAATGTACATGCGGCGATCCGGGTGCTAGTAACCCGCCGGCGCTTCCGAACGGCCGGCGGGTTACAGCGCGAGGGGGGGCGGAGCCAGTCACCGGCGGCTGATCGCGTCACGAATGACGCGATCTCCGCATAACCACGCCCACAGCCGCTCCCGCCGATGGGAGTATTGCGGTCGTTTGGGCCCGGTCTTTGCCGCCGCCCATCGGCTGGGGGCGGTCCTTAAGTGGTTAATGCGTCTCTGTGGGGTAGAAATTGAAGCACCAAGAGTTACAGATTACCCAGCGAGTTCATGGTGAACCAGAACTTTGTAGCCCCTTATCCACTCCTAGGAGTTCTGGTCCACCATGACCTTGCTGGGTAATCTTTATTTCCATTGCACAAAGCTTTTGTGTATTGCACAGAAACCAATTTTTTTTTTTTTTTTTTGCTTTTTCAGCTGGCTGAGATTGCACACGTCTTCATATATCATTGTCAGCTGCTTCTTGCCTGAGAGGACAGCAGTCACAGCAAAGCAAATATACCCCCCCCCCCCCAAAAAAAAAAAGTATACCTGCATTTAAAGTAACCCAAGCTGAAGGCTACATTAAAAAAACAAAGATACCTAGATAGAAGGGAGCTTCTGGTTCCTCCATAGGCTTCTCGTGTTGTTCTCACTCTTACCACTGTTTCGCCTCAGGTACACTTTAACGGATAGAGATTATGGGCTTGATTCACAAAAGGGTGATAACTGAGTTATCACGCCTAAAAGCTTTGCACATGCAAACTAGGGTACTAAGTAGTTTGCATGTGCAAACTAGGGTGCAAACTACTTGGCACCCTAGTTTGCATGTGAAAAAGCATTTAGGCGTGATAACGGAGTTATCACGCTTTTGTGAATCAAGCCCTATGTCTAGCATAACCCAATGACCCCTACACTCGCAGATCTTGGAAATAAATGTGCATTGTCCTTGTGAAAGCTTTACACATAAGGGGCTTGATCCACAAAGCCGTGAAAACTATTATCACGGTCACGCTTATAATTGTGCACAAAATTGCAGGCGTTTTTGCGGGAAAATGGCCACCATTTTGGGTGCAAATTTGCGTTTGCGCGTGAAAACGTTATGTGCGTTATAGCACGCGCAAAACGCTAGCGTGACTGATAAGTTATCATGGCTTTGTGAATCAAGCCCAATGTCGGGTGCATTGGATTGAACATTTGAAACACATTCAAGCGTCAGTAATACACCTGCACTGTTTGATGGCATAAAAATCTGCTATGTCAGTCTGCTAATGTGTCATCAGCACTCTAATTGCATAATGCACCTGCCTGTTAAACCAAATAATATTAGCTATGCATTCACGGCATTCCAATTCAACCACTTAAGCCTATCTGGACGAATATGTTCGTCCAGATAGGCTGTGCACATTCCAGTGTGCGGTGCGTAATCGCGCACGCTCCCGCCGCCCGCCGTTAGCCCCCCCCGATCGGTGAATGGGAGTATACTTCCCATTCACCAATCTATCTCCCCCGCAGAAAAACAGACGGTCTCTCATCAGAGACCGCAGTATTTCTGCAAAAAATAAAAAAAGTTCCCAGTCTTCATTCTAGCTGTTTACTTCCCCACACCAAAAATTACCCAAATAAAATTTAAAATAAAATTAAAATAAACATTACAATTAAAAAAACAAAACATAAATGATTACCTAAGGGTCAGAACTTTTTAAATATGCATGTCAAATGAGTATATTAATATACCTTTTTAAATTATGGGCTTGTAAATAGTGATGTACGCAAATTGAAAAAATGCACCTTTATTTCCAAATAAAATATTGGCGCCATACATTGTGATAGGGACATAATTTAAATAGTGTTATAAGCGGGACAAATGAGCAAATAAAATACATGGGTTTTAATTACGGTAACGTATTAATTTCAAACTATGATGGCCAAAAACTGAGAAATAATGATTTTTTTTCCCATTTCTTTCTTAATATTCCTGTTAAAATTGATTTAGAATAAATTCTTAGCAAAATGTATCACCCAAAGAAAGCTTAATTGGTGGCGGAAAAACAAGATATAGATCAATTCATTGTGATGAGTAGTGATAAAGTTATTGGCAAATGAATGGGAGGTGAAAGATGCTCAGATGCAAAAAAAATGTCAACCCTGTGGGCTTGAGTGGTTACACTTCTTTGTATTTTTAGCTAGCCAATGTACTGGCAAATGATTTAGTAGAGCCTAAATGCAACTAATTGCATTGCCCATGTGGTGTATACAATTAATCTCCGACTTCAATGCAATTCAAACTTGTGACATGCAGCAATGATCACATTGCCCATGTACTATATACTCCGCCCAGGACAGTGTCCAGTTGCAGTGCAGATGAAAAGTCAACAGTCCACCAATATTGTATGAGAACCAATCACATTGATCATTTGTCACAAACTTCGCCAGTGTTAGGCTGTCTATTTAAACATTTCAGTCATACAATGTGCTGTGGGCCATGATGCAGAATATTCTGGTGTGTTAGCTTCAGTGACTCTGGTTTTACAAAGGATGGGGATCCGTATACTTTGACTCTCAGTGTGTTGTCAATCTGCAGCTGTCATACAGCACCAAATATCCCTGAGGTTTTTCCTGTTTTATCTACGGAATCATCCGGGAGAAGGGGATGCCATTGGGAGACCAAACCCTCCTTTTCTTAACATGCTATCCTCGTGTAACAATAAACTAATCAGGGACTGTTTGAAATGGAAGAGCCAGACCCCCCGGTCATGTGTTGCATTGTACGCTGTTCTATAAATCTTAAGAGCCCTAAAAACCTGGTGGATACTTAAAGGATCTCTACCCACTCATACATTACTATGAAGGCTATACCAACCCCATATACAAAAACAAGAATGCCAAGTACTTGTGTGCGTAGGGGACATTAGTGGGCCCATTCCTCTGGCTGCTGTCACCGATGACTGCGGTTTAAACCTCCTAACTGCACATTACAATTGACTGTTACAATAAAAAAAATAAAAAAAGCTGGAGTTGCCTGCTATCTGCCGGAACTATTGCAGTAGGAACATACCAAAACTCAATGATTCATTCAGACCAGGTTGTGCAGTGGCTCTCTGTGTAAACGTACCCAATCTGGATTACCTCCTCCAATGTGTTGGTCTACAACCGTACCCTTCCTTACTGCTTACTATACTTGTATCAGCAGTATTGGCATCAAATGCCTCAAATATCTATGTACACCGCGTTCTAAATTATTATGCATATTATATTTTTCCTAAATAGTGGATGCAAGTGGCATCATTAGTCAGCATCATTAGTCATCAACTATTAGTATAATTCAAATTTTACTGAACAAACCTCCTAATAATGGTATATTTTTTTCAAAAATCAAAAACCGAAAATGCAGTGTTCCATATTGTTATGCACAGCAGCATTTCAAAACATTTAATAGGTTGTGAAAAACTTAAAGTTGTAATTTGTTGAATTATCTGCATTAGGAGGTCATATTTACTGAAATCAAAAGCTATTTCAATCAAAAATATCTTAATAGGTCAAGTTACATATTGACATAGGACCCCTTATTTGATAACGGCTTCATAGTTCTTGTATCCATAGAACTTGTGAGATTTTTGGATAGTTTCTGCTTGAATTTCTTTGAAAGATCTCAGAGCCTCCCAGAGCTGCTGTTTGGATGTAAACTGCCTCCCACCCTCATAGATATTTTGCTTGAGGGTGCCACAAAGGCTCTCAGTAGGCCTGAGGTCAGGGGAGGATGGCGACCACACCATGAGTTCCTCTCCTTTTATGCCAAAAGAAGCCAATAATGCAGAGGTATTACTTGCAGCGTTAGATGGTGCATTGTCATGCATAAAGATGATTTTATCATGGAAAGCACAGTTCTTCTTCTTGTGCCATGGAAGAAAGTGGTCAGTCAGAAACATACTTTTCAGAAGTAATTTTCACACCTTCAGGGACCCTAAAGGAGCTGAACAGCTCTCTTCTTTGGGTTCTAGCCTTTAACATTACTCCACCTCTTTGCTGACAATGCAGCCTTGTTGGGACATGGTGACCATTCACCACTCCATCCTTTTGGACCATCCAGGGTTGCATGACACTCAACAGTAAATAAGACTGTTTGAAAATTTGCTATCCTGTAGTTCTGTGTCCACTGCAGCCATTTCTGCTTGTAAGCATTGGTTAGGAGTGGCCGAAAGAAAGTTTATGCATAACTGTAATCCTCTGATGGTACTTGCACCCTGATGCTTGTGGGACTCCAGAGGCACCAGCAGCTTCAAATACCTGTTTGCTGCTTTGTAATGGCATTTTAGCTGCTGCTCTTTTAATCCAATGTATCTCTCTAACATTTGCCTCATTTTGCCTTTATCTGCGCAAACTTGTTTGTGCTCTGATTTTTATGAAATATCTGAGGTTTTCATACCTTGTCCAAAGCATTCTATGATTTCACACTTTTTGGCAGCAGAGATAATTTTTAGTCTTTAATCTTTAGGACACGTAAAACTTGCATAATAATTTGGAACGCAGTGTAATGCTGCATACACACTTGAGATAACAGTCTTTGGAAAATGAAAGATCACAGACCAATTTTACCCCATTCTATATAGTATGAGAGCCATACTCTACACAGTCTATTCTATGGAGCTGCACTCCCCAACAAATAAAATCTTTGCAGGATGCTGCACACACAGATGCCCGTACACACTCAAAAGATCATTATCTGCAAAAGATCTGTTCCTGCAAAAGATCCATTCCATGCAAAATGCATTATAGTCTATGAGATCTGCAGATCATCATACACACTTGGTTTAACAGACAATCATCTGCAGATCATCTGCAGATCAGATTCAACAGGGTGGATTTTCAGATCTGCAGATGATTGCCAGATATGCAGATGAAGTCTGTTAAACCAAGTGTGTATGATGATCTGCAGATCTCATAGACTATAATGCATTTTGCATGGAATGGATCTTTTGCAGGAACAGATCTTTTGCAGATAATGATCTTTTGAGTGTGTACGGGCATCTGTGTGTGCAGCATCTTGCAAAGATTTTATCTGATGGGGAGTGCAGCTCCATAGAATAGACTGTGTAGAGTATGGCTCTCATACTATATAGAATGGGGTAAAATTGGTCTGTGATCTTTCATTTTCCAAAGACTGTTATCTCAAGTGTGTATGCAGCATAAGGCTGTAGACTGGTATGTAAACCCATTTCCAGTAATGCATAGCCTAGGCTATCATGTGATGCTCCTGCTCACTTCAGAGGGGTAATTACATTCACTTTGCCAGCAGCAAGGTCCAGTGTTGGTCTGGGATAGGATCACAAAAGGTAGTTTTGGCCAAAGTTGCTATAAGTATTATGTTTAATAACAGTTTCCTTGCTAACTTTTATGTTTAGTTGCTGCTCAGAGCAGCTCTCTAATGTGCCACAGGAGAATCTAAGCCAAGAAAAATGCACCTTTTCCTGGCTTAGATTCTCCTTTGGCACATTAATCGGCCTGAGGAAGTAAGCTAGTACCCACAAAACGCTTTGCCAGTGCATATAATAAAATTATTTATTAACGACTTGTCTTCATTGAGGTAAGCCACCTTGTTTTTTCCTTTTGTTGTTTTATCATATTTTGGGTGCCTCTTTCCCCGTGTCTCTGATGAAGATGTTTTGAGATTTAAAAGTTACAATGATATTTCCATCTGCAGTTAGTAAATAAA
The DNA here is from genome assembly GCF_040937935.1 of Hyperolius riggenbachi. Lineage (NCBI taxonomy): Eukaryota > Metazoa > Chordata > Amphibia > Anura > Hyperoliidae > Hyperolius > Hyperolius riggenbachi. The sequence goes on along the minus strand of NC_090649.1, from coordinate 222,667,772 downwards.
ATAATTACTTTGTGCAACATATTTGAAGACAGTTGGATACTTGCAATTGTTTTTGCAAAGCCGCATTCTAATGCAGTGTTGTGTTTTGCAATTACAGCCAGAATCTATTGGATCACTGCAAAGACTGAAGGACCTTTGGTTGGATGGAAACCAGCTGGCAGATTTACCTCTGGTATGTTTTATATTCTAGAAAAGATTGCTTGCGCAACAGCTTTGTTCTGTAGCTGTGAAAAAACTATCCCTTGATGAGAAGTATGTGTGATGGCATACCCACCCTGGGACATTTCTCCCGGATAGTTAAAAAACAACTCTTGTAAAGTAAAGGCAAAAGGAACATTGAATAACATGTATTTCTTATTCCCCTTCTGGTTTTTGGACGTAAGTCTCACGTCCACATTGGCTACACTGCAGGTTCCTGATCGTGAGACTTACCTCTAGCACTAAAATCCGCTGCTGCAGCGATCGTGCACGCACCCCTGTCGCTTGTGCTAACAGCAGTCATTCGCAAAAAGTTGCAGAAGTTTTTTTTTTTTAATTAAAGTGACAGAATTATTTTAAAAAATTGTGTTTTGTACAGTTTTAACCCCTGCCAAACTAATTAACCTCATGTCACCTATACTTGGCCTTAAAGGACACATCCGAGCTGCATTAAAAAAACAAAAATCTACTTACCTGGGGCTTCCTCCGGGCCCTTGCAGCCATCTTGTGCCTTTGCCGCAGCTCCACTCTGTGCCGGTGGCCTGGGGTCCGCTCCAGTGCAAGATGCCCACTGCGCCTGCCTGAGCGGCTCTTGGAGTCGCGCTGACGTCATCCAGACTGTACTGGGCGGAGGCAGCAGTTCTGCACCTGCGCAGTACAGTCCGCATGACGTCAGTGTGACTTTGTGAGCCACTCGCTGAGGCGAGGTCGACATCTGCACCGGAGGGTACCGGGAGTACCCCGGAGCTGCGGCGAGGGCGCAAGACGGCTGCCAGGGGCTGGAGGAAGCCCCAGGTAAGTAGATTTTTGTTTTTTAATTACCTCGGACCTTCCCTTTAAGATTCGTGGACACCTTTAATGGCTGCCACCAATAGCAGTCGGATGCGACCACTATGACGATATCTCGGAGACCCAACGCTGTATAAACGCATTGAAATGTTGTTGCCTAGCAATGCATTTATACAGCACTGCGGTCCCCGAACTATGCGCCCTAGACTCACAGGCTGGCGATAAAAGTACGCTACACGCCAACTAGTGATGAAATATGGCATGTATGGTATTGTTTCTACTGGAAAAGACATAATGTATTTTGCGGTGTTTTAAAACTGTCATGTAAAAGTTAGGAAGGGGGAAACATATGAGAAAATGTAATTTTTGCCTTTACGCCTAATGTTTTGCGATAAATTGCCCATGAACATAAATAATACTTAAAAAAATATATATTACCCTAAGAAAGCCTAGAATCTCGTGAAAAAAAAAATACATGTATCACTTTGATGGTATAGTTAATAAAAAGTAATTGCATGCGCAGTAGGCTACACCTGACGCGGTTGAGCCTGTTACCGTGGCTGATTGCAGCTAAACGGCAGACCGCAGGAGGACGGCAAGTGACTCTCATGTGCTTATTGGGCTGGAGGAAGCCCTGGGTAATTATTGATTTTTCATATTTACTCAGCTCTGGTTTACTTTAATGGGTTAAAACCCCGGAACCTGAAGTGGTTAAAGGTATCAGCTGCAAAGTTTTAAACATTGTATATGCTATGTGCCTAGTTACTTCTCCCACTTATCTTCCCCAGTAATCAGAATTTTTGGACCTTAACCACTTCGCCGCCCAGGTACAGTAGATCTGCGCCCCTTTTAACTTCATTTCCCTGCCCGGGGCGTAGATATACGCAACCCCCTGCCGCGGACCTTGCTCCCGCTTGCTCATGCACGCGCTCCCTGTTCGTGCACGCTGCCGGCCGCTCGCCTGGAGATCAATGAACGGGAAAACTGTTCCCGTTGGTTGATCTAAGTCCCCGCAGCAATGATCCGCATGCTTCCATGAGAAGCTGCTCGATCATTGTGAAAAAAAAGTTTCCCAGCCTCATTACACTTCCTATAAGCGTACTTCCTACGCTTACAGGACACATTCACAAAAAATTACTGTGGCCATCTTGTGGCCAAATAGTAAAACTACATCCAAAAGCATTTTTCATATATAAATACATAGTTTTACATTATAAATTAACTAGGGATGGGACGAATCCACAATTTCTTTGAATCCGAATACGAATTCGAATCTAAAAAGGTTCTCGAATATCTCGAACCTTTCGAATCCCGAATCTAACGAATCCTGCGTTCCGTGGAATGGTTGCCCACAGTATAGGTAGGCAGGCTAGGTGCTCACACTATAGGTAGCTAGGTACAGGTGCCTTCAGTATAGCTAGCTAGGCATAGGTGCCTTCAGTATAGCTAGCTAGGCATAGGTGCCTTCAGTATAGCTAGCTAGGTATAGGTGCCTTCAGTATAGCTAGCTAGGTATAGGTGCCTTCAGTATAGCTAGCTAGGTATAGGTGCCTTCAGTATAGCTAGCTAGGCATAGGTGCCTTCAGTATAGCTAGCTAGGTATAGGGGCCTTCAGTATAGCTAGGTATAGGGGCCTTCAGTATAGCTAGGTATAGGGGCATTCAGTATAGCTAGGTATAGGGGCATTCAGTATAGCTAGGTATAGGGGCATTCAGTATAGCTAGGTATAGGGGCATTCAGTATAGCTAGGTATAGGGGCATTCAGTATAGCTAGTTAGGTATCGGGGCCCTCAGTATAGCTAGTTAGGTATAGGGGCATTCAGTATAGCTAGGTATAAGGGCATTCAGTATAGCTAGTTAGGTATAGGGGCCCTCAGTATAGCTAGTTAGGTATAGGGGCCCTCAGTATAGCTAGTTAGGTATAGGGGCATTCAGTATAGCTAGTTAGGTATAGGGGCCCTCAGTATAGCTAGTTAGGTATAGGGACCCTCAGTATAGCTAGTTAGGTATAGGGGCCCTCAGTGTAGCTAGTTAGGTATAATGGCAGTAGTAGGGGCATTCAGTGTAGCTAGTTAGGTATAGGGAACCCTTAGTATAGCTAGGTAAAGGGGCATTCATTATAGCTAGTTAGGTATAGGGACCCTCAGTATAGCTAGTTAGGTATAGGGGCATTCAGTATAGCTAGTTAGGTATAGGGGCCCTCAGTGTAGCTAGTTAGGTATAGGGGCATTCAGTGTAGCTAGTTAGGTATAGGGACCCTCAGTATAGCTAGGTATAGGGGCATTCAGTATAGCTAGTTAGGTATAGGGACCCTCAGTATAGCTAGTTAGGTATAGGGGCATTCAGTATAGCTAGTTAGGTATAATGGCAGTAGTAGGGGCATTCAGTGTAGCTAGTTAGGTATAGGGGCATTCAGTATAGCTAGTTAGGTATAGGGGCCCTCAGTATAGCTAGTTAGGTATAGGGGCATTCAGTATAGCTAGTTAGGTATAGGGACCCTCAGTATAGCTAGTTAGGTATAGGGACCCTCAGTATAGCTAGTTAGGTATAGGGACCCTCAGTATAGCTAGTTTGGTATAGGGGCCCTCAGTATAGCTATCTAGGGTACCCCTCCCTCTGTGCGTCTCCTCTGCTCACCCCAGCGCCGAATCCCGCTGCATCCCCCGCTCGTGCTCTTCCGATCCCCCGCTCGCCCTATTCCGACCCCCCCCGCGCCTCCTCCGATCGCCCCTTGTATAGATGTGAGCATTGGCTCACCTAACACCTGCCCTGGATTCCCTACCTGCCGCCAGCGCAGAGCCGCAAACCTCGTTTCCTCCTCTGTTCCCTCTAGTAACCGCCCGGCGCTTCAGTGATGACGCGATGCAAAAGCGGATCACTAGGGGGAACAGAGGAGGAAGCAAGAGGTCTGCGGCTCTGCGCTGGCGGCAGGTAGGGAATCCAGGACAGGTGTTAGGTGAGCCAATGCTCACATCTATACAAGCGGCGAGCGGAGGAGGCGCGGGGGGGGGTCGGAATAGGACGAGCGGGGGATCGGCGGTTGCGCGGGGATGCAGCGGGATTCGGCGGATTCGTTTAGGTGGAAATTGCGTCGGGATTCGAATCCACGAATCTCGAATATTTCTCAATATTCGAGGGATTCGTGGATTCGCCGGATTCGCCGTCCCACCCCTAAAATTAACTTATTACCTCCCACACTCATATAAGTACAAGGATATATAGTAAAAAAAAATATTTTTGAAGAGACAAAAAACTTTCAAGATGATCTTAAATTTTAATGCATCAAAAAGACCTTTTGTAAAAACAGAGTTCACAAATCTTCAAGCGAATTCACCTTTGCAAACAATATCCAATTATCAAGTACCAAAAACATATGTTGAAATATTTCAGCAAGGCTTGGTGTACAGAGGCGCCAGAGTAGAATAAAAACGTTTAAAAACCGTCTAAAAGAGGGGGATGTTCAGGTGGACTTACCTCCCTCAAAAATATAAAACTCAATTGAGTCACAATCTATCAATACAAAAATATTTTATTGAACTCCACTTAGTGCAACGCGTTTCGCAGGTGTGGTCCTGCTTCATCAGGCAAACAGGAGTATAACTATAAAACAAACAGAAATATATACAAACATAATGACCCATAGAAATAGCTTAAAATAAAGGCGCAGTTTAAAAACATGAGAAGACATGATAAAATTGTAACATTTTTGGTCGCAGTGTAGTAAAAACTCGCTCTGTCTAAAAATTGCATCTAGTTGATCATAAAATATGCAAAAGAATCCAAAAAGTGTACACAAAAGTTAATAAATATCCATAGTTGTCAATTGATATGCTAAAGTTCATCAACTTCTAGATTAAAGGATAGTCAGTTTAGTAAGTATAACATAGTACTATTTTATGGCCCTAGAGCTTACTTGCAAGAAGAATTTCTAACAGTCTAAACTGATATAATAAAATTCAGCACCTCAGCAAGAGTGACTTACCTCAATGGGTCTAGATACAGAAGTGAGCGCCTCTGTGTAGATGTGCGAGGGGGCTCTGCTTATATAGGGAGTGTGACTGCCCTAATTGATCCTAATGCACCAATCAAAATCTGCCATGTCAGCAAGGCGTGCCAATTTGGGTGCACCTGGAAGTGGTCATGAGGCAGGAACGCATACATGGACATCAAGGCAGCATGGTGGTGTAGTGGTTAGCACTCTCGCCTTGCAAGTGCTGGGTCCCTGGTTTGAATCCCAGCCAAGTCAACATCTGCAAGGTTTTTTTATATATATTATATTAAGTCTCATTAATTATAGTAGTAGATGAACTCTGCGAGTGGGCAGTATCTATGTAAGGACTAGTCACTGGTATTCGTTGTTTAAAAAAAAAAAAAAAAAAAAAAAATGAATGAAAAAAGATGTCATATTGCATTCTTTGTAAAACTGCTAGTAAACCAATAGATCAGAAGAGTCTATATATTGTTAACACCATTTTTTGTGGTGATCAGATAACAGTGTCACCATCTAGTGGTGGAAGTATATATGATAGCCCAGGTTATGTATAATGCTGGATAAAAATGATACTAAAAGCTCTGAATTTGATACAAGCAACATAAGAATCAAACACAAGTTAAAATGGCAATTATAAAAATATATAAAAAATATTATTAAACAGATTCATGGGAGGAGATAAGATCATAAATTGATTAAGTAAAAGAGAGGACCATTAAAATAGTATAAAATTTGTGAGTACTAAAAATCAGGTATTTTATAGAATTAGGTGGGAGGTTGGATCAGAAGATTTTCTCAAGAACCTCATTTAACCCCATGGGTACTAAGGTCTTCAGAATTTGGATCCAGTACATCTCCCTATGCCGCAATATCTCAAAAGCATTGGTGGTATTAGTGGGTAGGGCTTCTATTAGGGTGATCGTGAACAGGTGGGGGTTTTTGAGGTGATGGGTACCAAAGTGGCGAGACACGCTGTGCAGCGCATAGTTGTTGATTATATTTCTCTTGTGTTGCCCAATGCGGCTCCTGGTGGTCTGGGTAGTACGTCCGATATAGTGTAATTTACACGGGCATGAAATTAAATAAATTACATTCCTTGTTTCGCATGTTATAGTCTGTTTTATTGTGTACTGGGTATTGGTTGTGAATGATTGGAAAGTGTCTGTTTGTGTAATGAAGGTGCAAGCTTGGCAACGGGGCTTATTGCAGGTATAAGATCCTGGGCGTGAGGGATTGGTAGATTGTCCTGGGGTGTTGGAAGGAGGGTTCTTTAATCTACTTGGGGCCAGTAGGTTTCGGAGATTGGGGGCTCTCCTAAAGGTTAATGTGGGATTCTTGGGAATGGTTTTCACTAGATAAGGGTCCTGTAGCAGTATTTCCCATCTAGATTTGAGTATGGTTCTGATGGTCTTATGTTGGGAGCTGAATTTTGTAATGAATCTTGGAAAGACGGCGGAGGAGGTGGTTGTTTGAGTAGGTTGTGATGTGGGTGGTGGGTTGGGGATGGTGGCTCTGTGTTTGGCATCTCTGATTAGTTTACGTGGATATTGGCGTTCTCTGAATTTTTCTGTGAGTGTTTTTGATTGTTCATTGTAATCGTTCCTATCTGTGCAGTTGCGAAATATTCGTCTGTATTGGCTATATGGAGTGTTAGTGGTCCAGGGGCGGTGGTGATGACTGTCAAAATGAATGTAATTATTAGCGTCAACTTTCTTGAAGTGTGTTTTAGTCTTGATGATATTTGAATCGGTAAACAGGATGAGATCGAGGTATTCTATGGAAGTGTGGCTGTATTGGGAGGTGAATTGTAGTCCTGCTGGGTTTATATTCAAAAATTCTACAAACTGGGTTATGAGTGATGGATCGCCTTGCCAAATGAATATCAGGTCATCAATGTATCGACGGTAGAAGATTATATTGGAGGAGAAGGGGTTGTTATGGGTGAATTTTAAATACTCTAGATAGCCCATTGCTAGGTTGGCATAGGAGGGTGCGAAAGAACTTCCCATGGCTGTACCTGTTTGTTGATGATAAAATTTATCTGAAAAAGCAAAAGTATTGTGTTTCAATATGAACTCAGCACAACCTATCAAAAAGGCTTGTTGTGCAGTTGGCATGTTGGGGTTGCTCCTTAAAAAGAATTCTAGTGCTGTAAGTCCAAAGGGGTGCGGTATGTTGGTATATAATGAGGTTACATCGCAAGTCAACCATATGTAGTCTGATTGCCAGTTAATATCTTTCAGTAGATGGATGAGATGTTGTGAATCTTTTAAGTACGAGGGAAGGGTCTGTACGTGGGTTTGTAGGTGTTTGTCTAGGAAGCGAGACTTAATATAATATATATAAAAAAACCTTGCAGATGTTGACTTGGCTGGGATTCAAACCAGGGACCCAGCACTTGCAAGGCGAGAGTGCTAACCACTACACCACCATGCTGCCTTGATGTCCATGTATGCGTTCCTGCCTCATGACCACTTCCAGGTGCACCCAAATTGGCACGCCTTGCTGACATGGCAGATTTTGATTGGTGCATTAGGATCAATTAGGGCAGTCACACTCCCTATATAAGCAGAGCCCCCTCGCACATCTACACAGAGGCGCTCACTTCTGTATCTAGACCCATTGAGGTAAGTCACTCTTGCTGAGGTGCTGAATTTTATTATATCAGTTTAGACTGTTAGAAATTCTTCTTGCAAGTAAGCTCTAGGGCCATAAAATAGTACTATGTTATACTTACTAAACTGACTATCCTTTAATCTAGAAGTTGATGAACTTTAGCATATCAATTGACAACTATGGATATTTATTAACTTTTGTGTACACTTTTTGGATTCTTTGCATATTTTATGATCAACTAGATGCAATTTTTAGACAGAGCGAGTTTTTACTACACTGCGACCAAAAATGTTACAATTTTATCATGTCTTCTCATGTTTTTAAACTGCGCCTTTATTTTAAGCTATTTCTATGGGTCATTATGTTTGTATATATTTCTGTTTGTTTTATAGTTATACTCCTGTTTGCCTGATGAAGCAGGACCACACCTGCGAAACGCGTTGCACTAAGTGGAGTTCAATAAAATATTTTTGTATTGATATATTGTGACTCAATTGAGTTTTATATTTTTGAGGGAGGTAAGTCCACCTGAACATCCCCCTCTTTTAGACGGTTTTTAAACGTTTTTATTCTACTCTGGCGCCTCTGTACACCAAGCCTTGCTGAAATCTTGAGTCCACCCTCGGTGGAGGGGTGCTACCCCGTTTCCTATCTACAGAGAGCGACATCTTAAAAACCTGAGTGGGGTCAGGTTCTAATACTCCCCACCTGCACTTGAAGTGGTTGCCTATGGGTAACCCATGTTTGTGAGTATATCTAAATATTTTGCTTTTAACCACAATCAACTTAACAATACTACACCATATTGGGCTCTCGATTTCTCTTTGTTCTTCCAAGCATATGTTGAAATATGCAATTGTTTAAAAAGGCAACAACGCCGACTTGTTTCGGCGTAACCTTCTTCAGGCCTTCACAAACAATTGTAATCTATAATATACAGGACAAAAATTGGGATTGGTACCATCTGGACAAAATCAAGCCACTCTCTCCTGGTACATCTTGCCTGTGTGCTGTGTCCAATGTTAGTCTAAGTGGTGGTTCCTGGCTTGATTTTGTCCAGATGGTACCTGTCCCAATTTTTGTCCTGTATATTACAGATTACAATTGTTTGTAAAGGCCTGAAGAAGATTACTCCGAAACAAGTCGACGTTGTTGCCTTTTTAAACAATTGCATATTTCAACATATGTTTTTGGTACTTGATAATGGGATGTTGTTTGCAAAGATGAATTCTCTTTTTACAAAAGAACTTTTTGATACATTAAAATTTAAGATAATCTTGAAACTTTTTTGTCTCTTGAAAAATATTTTTTTTTACTATATATCCTTCTACTTGTATGGTTATATTATTGGTGTTCTGGCACACCATTGAGGATATTGTTTTTGGGTCTCCCAATTTTTCCAATTATACCTCCCACACTCCCCAATTTTTATTTTTTTTTTGTAATAAGAAAAAAAAAATTACAATAAAAAAAATACATAAATAGTTTACATTAGGGACTGAACTCTTTAACCACTTCACAACTGAGGGGTTTTACCCCTTCAGCATCCGAGCAATTTTCTCCTTTCAGCGCTCCTTACATTCATTCGCCTATAACTTTGTCATTACTTATCACAATAAAATGAACTATATCTTGTTTTTTTCACCACCAATTAGGCTTTCTTTAGGTGGGACACTATGCCAAGAATTATTTTATTCTAAATGTGTTTTAATGGGAAAATAGGAAAACATTTGGAAAAAAAACGTTTTTCAGTTTTCCGCCATTATAGTTTTTAAATAATGCATGCTACTATAATTAAAATCCATGTAACTTATATGCCCATTTGTCCCAGTTATTACACTGTTTAAATTATGTCCCTATCACAATGTTTGGCGCCAATATTTTATTATGAGCCAAAGGAGGGGGAAGAAAAAAAGAAAAAACATTGGCACTGCAGCTATGACAGCTAACGCTGGAAGAATCTAGGCAGGGTAACACACACTCTCTTCTCCTGCTCTGGTGCAGGCTGCGTGCTCTGATCAAAAATAAAGAGCAGATATCCAAAATAAAGAGAAGGAAGGCCGATCGGCACTGCAGGTGCTTTATTCCATTTGCAGACACAGTGACAGTACAAAAAATGTAAAGATAAAACTATTCACATACCATGTTAAGGAGAGTGGTGTGGAGGTGCGGTGGGTGCCAGGGGAAGGTGCCTGACGGCCGTTTCGCACTATCAATGTGCTTCAACAGAGGCTAGGTTGCGGGGCTCCCTCTTGCCGGTCTTAAATGCATTAAGGATTCGACGTTCGGCGTGTCCGCGCCGATTGGTGCCGCCCATAGCTCCTCTAATTGGTCAGAAACGCGGTGGAACGCATATGCGCTCCACCGCGGCATGCTGGGATGCCTGATGTCATAGCCCTATGGAAGCTCATGCAGACCACACTTATTAGGTGGCTGCGGATACTATTGTATCTTGTGGAGCAAAGGGAGAGGCATCAAGTGCCATCTAGTGGCCAAATGTTAAAACAGCCGTAAAAGTGCTGTAAAGCTAATGTGTTTAAAGAGAACCCGAAATGTGTTTAAAGAATGTTATCTGCATACAGAGGCTGGATCTGCCTATACAGCCCAGCCTCTGTTGCTATCCCAAACCCCACTAAGGTCCCCCTGCACTCTGCAATCCCTCATAAATCACAGCCGTGCTGTGAGGCTGTGTTTACATCTGTAGTGTCAGTCTCAGCTGCTCCCCCGCTTCCTGCATAGCTCCGGTCCCTGCCCCCGTCCCTTCCCTCCAATCAGCAGGGAGGGAAGGGATGCAGGCGGGGACTGGAGTTCTGCAGGAGGCGAGGAGAGCAGCAGACTGACACTATAGAGATACACACATCCAGCTCTGACAAGCTGTTTGTCAGCAGCGTGGCTGTGATTTATGAGGGATTGCAGAGTGCAGGAGGACCTTAGGGGGGTTTGGGATAGAATCAGAGGCTGGGCTGTATAGGCAGATCCAGCCTCTGTATGCAGATAATATTCTTCAAACCCACCTCGGGTTCTCTTTAACACAGAAGTGTGCAATTATTTAATATAATGCTTAACTAATTTATTATATATAAATATTATTATTTATTATTATTAAGTGAAATAAATAACTAAATATTGGACACAGTGATGGGCATAGTAGGATTAATTAATAAATTAAAGTAGTGTTTTCTAGATTGCAAATTTGTATTGCCAATATTTTATTTGCAAATAAAGGTGCATTTTTTTCAGTTTTGCGTCTATCCCTAAATACAAGCCCATAATTTATAAAGTAACAGTGTTATACCATCTTGATATAAATATTTAAAGCTTTCAGTCCCTAAGGTAACTATTTAAGTTTTCTTTTTTTTTGTCATTTTTTTTTTATTTATTTTAATATTACAAAAAAAAAATATTGGTAACAATTGGGGAGTGTGGGAGTTAATGAGTTAAAATGAATAGTGAAAATAATGTATTTGTATGTGAAAAATGTTTTTGGGTGTAGTATTACTTTTTGGCCGCAAGATGGCCACATTTTTTTTTCAGGCGTCCTACAAGCGTCGGAAGGATGCTTGCAGGAAGGGAGGCTGGGAAACTGAGTTTTTTTCACAATGATCGCGCTGCTTCTTATAGAAGCATGTCGATCATTGCGGGGGCAGAGATCAACGAACGGGAATGGATTTTCCCGTTCATTGATCTCCGGGCGGGCGTCGGCGTGCACAATCGCGGTAGTGCGCGCACGTGTGAGCCGGAGCGCGGGTAGCGGTGGGGGGTGCGTATATCTACGCTCCAGGCGGGGAACTCAAGTCCAGAGGAACGTAGATATACTGTACCCGGGCGGCGAAGTGGTTAAATATTTATGTCAAGAGGGTATAACACTGTTACTTTATAAACTATGGGCTTGTAATTAGGGATGGACGCAAAACAGAAAAAAATGCACCTTTATTCCCAATAAAAAATATTGTCGCCAAACATTGTGATAGGGACATAATTTAAACGGTGTAATAACCGGGACAAATGGGCAAATAAATTTCATGGATTTTAATTACAGTAGCATGCATTATTTAAAAACTATAATGGCCGAAACATGAAACAAAATTTTCCCAATTTTTTTCCTATTTTCTGTAATGAACGGCGGAGATGCCGCCGCGCGGTCTGGCGGCGGGGCGGCTGTCTCCGCGTTCATGCCGGCGCTTTTCGCGCAGCAACATAGGTCTGGTTCGCCTGAGCTTGTTGGTGCACACAGAGGGAGAGCTACGCGTGCGCGCGCCAGGTGACAGGACATTTATACCAGCAGAAGGGGAATCAGCTGATCAGGCCGATCAGCTGATCCCAGCTGGACTCTGGATTGGCTGAGTGGCTCGGACGGAGCTGCACAGCACTGCAAGTATATATAGATCTTGCTTGTCAGTTGCTGGTTGTCTGCCGTTGCGAATACTTACGTGTGAGCACTCAGACCTCAGTCAGATCTTACAGTGTGTTAGAACCAGCAGGAGCTGGGAATTCACACTTAGCCAGATTACCTTGTTATATACTCTGTTATTCTTTAGACCAGTTCCAGGGTGTTGAGACCAAGGACCTCACACCCAAGCTTAGGATTGCTGTGTCATTACTCTGTTATACCTTAGACCAGTTCCAGGGTGTTGAGACCAAGGACCTCACACCCAAGCTTAGGATTGTTGTGTCATTACGCTGTTATACTTAAGACCAGTTCCAGGGTGTTGAGACCAAGGACCTCACACCCAAGCTTTGGGTCGCTGTGTCATTTCTCTGTTATACTTTAGACCAGTTCCCGGGTGTCGAGACCAAGGACCTCACACCTCAGATTAGGATTGTGCTTATGTATATCTGTTATGACCTTCTGCTTTGCTGACCTCTCTCTTGCCTTCTGATTCGGTACCTCTGCCCATCTGTCTATCAGTTGCTGACCCTGCTTGTATCCGGTTACCGAATCCGTCTTCTGTCTTTGTACCTTATATGCTCGTGTGTTGCCGACCTGGCCTGTCTGACCTTCCTGGCTGTCACTCATCCCTCGAGTGATCAGTCTGTCTGTACTTCCTTGACACTAATCCATCAGGTGTCAGTTAGCTGCAAGGACCTCCTGTTCCTCAGTGAGGCCTTCCTGCAGTTCACTTAGTGGTCTCTTCCCATTAGGAGTCCATTGACTGCAGTACAGTCTGATTCCTATTCCATCAGGGAATCACTGGCTGCTGCTCTATCTCATCTCTTGAGATAGCCCCTGCTCGGCCATAGGTCACCCGCTTCTCAGGTGTCCTCTGGCTGCAGTAGTGTCTGTATCTCCCTCTCCACGGGAGGTAGCCTTCTACTGTTGCACCCAAAACACTTACACATTATTAGGTCTCCAGAGGTTAGTCATACCGGTATTATTGGTGATTCTGCAGATCATCAATAATCGGGTATACATCTGTATTCTTGGTGATACTGCAGATCACCAATAATCAGATTCTCTCTGTGTGCTGACACCAATCGTTACATTTTCCCATTAAAACACATTTAGAATAAAATAATTCTTGGCATAATGTCCCACCTAAAGAAAGCCTAATTGGTGGCGAAAAAAACAAGATATATTGAAATATATGAAAGGTGAAAATTGCTCGGATGTTGAAGGGGTAAAACCCCTCAGTTGTGAAGTGGTTAATAATGGATGTTCCAAAGATGCATGGTGGTGTAGTGGATAGCACTCTCCCTTGCAGGGCTGGGTCCCTAAGTCTGCTCAGATATTATACATGTTGGCATGCTTCTTTTTAAAATGTGTTCAAGCAGCAATAAAAACTGTGAGGTTTAACTGCAATAAGTCAGGTATACAAAGTAACTTTAATCAAATCTGGCAAAAAAATGCATTCCATGGGCAAGGTACAATGATCCTATACATCACGGAATATTGTTAGGTTGTGGATGCAGCCTGACATGTTTTTCTTGGCCTGAGATCAGCCACTTCTTCAGAGGCAAAAATGCACGTCATTTTCCCCGTGATTATACAGGGCAGGCAAAGAATCCGCCAAACAGGTATTTCATATGAGTTCATATACAGCAGACAGCCAGCAAGATCAATGGAAGCATATATTCAAAAATGAGGTCCCTATTAATTCTGACAGTGAGTAAGTGGATAAGTATATCCGGCTGACGCTCCAGGAGTATAGCCAGCACTGAGATCTGGAATATCCACAGCTTAATGTTGACAGACTCTATAAAATGCACAGTACATATACTGTGAAGGGATGCTATGTTGCTGTTTTTTTTTTTTTTATGCTGGCTGTAAAACCATGCTGGTTACCCCCCCCCCCCCCCCTCTTTTCTTTAAAGGACAACTGTAGTGAGAAGAATATGGAGGCTGCCATATTTATTTCCTTTTAAACCATACCAGTTGCCTGGCAGCCCTGCTGATCTATTTGTCTGCAGTAGTGTGTGGATCACACCAAACACAAGCATGCAGCGAATCCAGTAAAGTCTGACAATAATATCAGAAACATGTGATTTACTGCAAGCTTGTTCAGGGTGTATGGCTAAAAGTATTAGAGGCAGGGTATCAGCAGGATAGCCAGGCAACCAGTATTGCTTAAAAAGAAATAAATATGGCAGCCTCCATATCCCTCTCACTTCAGTTGTCCTTTAACATGTGAAAGCGTAATTAATCTTAGTGTTGGAATTGAAGAAAAGGTTACATTTGCTTAAAGCGGTTTAAAACTCTGGCAAAATTTTTAACAAAAATGTGTTTTCCTACTTTTTATAAACCATACAATTATCATATTTGCTTTTGTGCACAAGTATTATTATTCATTTAGACCAGTGGTCCTCAAACTAAGGCCCGCGGGCCGAATGTGGCCCCCTGAGACTGTTTTACCGCCCCCCCCCCCCCCACACACACACACACACACACACACAATGTATAACTTATAGATGCGGTCTGCCGCATCTTTAAATATGCTGTGGTGGAGTGCATACTATCTGCACATGCTGTGTTGATGGCCAGGGCCGGTCTTAGGTTTCACAGCGCCCTGAGCGAAACCTGATTTTGGTGCCCCCCCCCCTCATCCTCTTCGCACACACACACACACACACACACACACACACACACACACACACACACACACACACACACACACACACACACACACACACACACACACACACCCTTTATTATATAAAGGCAGATTCCCCCCTTTAGTGTATGTATAGGCTAGGCTTGCAGATCCTCTTTTAGTGTATATAGGCAGATCCAAGACTATGACTATGGTAGGATTAGCTTGTGAGTTTCTCTGAGGACAGTCAGTGACATGACCATGTACTCTGTAATGTGCTGCAGAAGATGTCAGTGCTATATAAATGCATAATAACAATATGGTAGGACATTAGACTATGACTATGGTGGGGATTAGATTGTGAGCTCCTCTGAGGACAGTCAGTGACATGACTATGTACTATGTAAAGTGCTGCAGGAGAGGTCAGTGCTATAGAAATACATAATAATAATATGGAAGGACATTAGACTATGACTATGGTAGGATTAGATTGTGAGCTCCTCTGAGGACAGTGACATGACTTTGTACTCCGTAAAGTGCTGCAGAAGATGCCAGTGCTGTGTAAATAAATATTAAATGGTAGCACATTGGGCTATGACTATGTTAGAACAGCACGGCCTCGTAGTGGTTAGCACTCTCGCCTTGCAGCGCTGGGTCCCTGATTCAAATCCCAGCCAGGCCAACATCTGCATGGAGTTTGTATGCCCCCCGGCTGTCTGTGTGGGTTTCCTCTAGGCACTCTGGATTCCTCCTGCATCCCAAAAACATACAGATAAGTTAATTAGCTTTCCCCTAAATTGGCCCTAGACAGGAATACATACACTACACTGATACAGACATAGTAGGACTATGGTAGGGATTAGATTGTGAGCTCCTCTGAGGGAGTTAGTGACAAGACTATGTACTCTGTACAATGCTGCCGAAGATGTCAGCACTAAATAAAAAAATTTGTAATAAGATAAATGGTAGGATTAGACTGTGGGCTCCTCTGAAGACAGTCCGTGACATGACTGTACTCTGTAGAGTGCTGCAGAAGATCATGTCAGTGTTATATGAATGAATAATAATAATAATAATAATATGGTAGGACATAAGAGGGTTGCAAGTAGACTGAGGCAAAGAAGGTGGGCGGGGAAGCATGGAAGGTGGGCACAGGGGGACGCATGGAAGGTGGGCACAGGGGGACGCATGGAAGGTGGGCACAGGGGGACGCATGGAAGGTGGGCACAGGGGGACGCATGGGGAAGGTGACACAGGAGATGCATGGAAGGTGAGCACAGGGGGGGGGGGATGCATGGAAGGTGGGCACAGGGGGGCTGCATGGAAGGTGGGCACAGGGGGCTGCAAGGAAGGTGGGCACAGGGGGCTGCAAGGAAGGTGGGCACAGGGGGCTGCATGGAAGGTGGGCACAGGGGGGCTGCATGGAAAGGGGGCTGCATGGAAGGTGGGCCCAGGGAGATGCATGGAAGGTGGGCACAGGGGGGATGCATGGAAGGTGGGCACAGGGGGATGCATGGAAGGTGGGCACAGGGGGGGATGCATGGAAGGTGGGCACAGGGGGGGATGCATGGAAGGTGGGCACAGGGGGGCTGCATGGAAGGGGGGCACAGGGGGATGCATGGAAGGTGGGCACAGGGGGATGCATGGAAGGTGGGCACAGGGGGATGCATGGAAGGTGGGCACAGGGGGGATGCATGGAAGGTGGGCACAGGGGGGCATAAGGAAGGTAAGCACAGCATGCAAGGAAGGTGGGCACAGGGGGCGTAAGGAAGGTAGGAAGGTGATCACAGCGCAGCATGCAAGGAAGGTGGGCATAGGCGGCGTAAGGAAGGTAGGAAGGTGAGCACAGCGCAGCATGCAAGGAAGGTGGGCACAGTAGGATGCCAGGAGAGTGGTCACACAAAGAGATGCACAGGGAGAGAGGGTGGACACAGGATAGAGACAGAGATGGACACTAGAATAGAGATCAATGGCAAAAATAAGAAGCCAGAATATCACCTCTCTGGTGTGCCTCAGTCTGGCTGTGTCTCAGCTCCCACCTCCATGTATGGCTTGCAGGCTATGTAGTTGTTATCTCTGTCTCCGATCTCCCCCTCCGTGTACAGCTGCCGGCTGGGTCTGGTTGTGTGTCTGATCTTCCTCTCCTCCATGTACAGCTCCCAGTGCTCGTCTCCCTCCACTGCTCCTCACTCCTCTTAGTACAAATTTCGCGCCACAGCTGAACACTGACACGCAGCTGAAGAAACATCAAGGGGGGAGGAAGCAGGAGGAGGGGTAGGCGGGGCACTGGTCCTTCTGCTAATCAGCAGCTCAGTATTGACGAACACTGACCCAGTGGGTCAGTACGAACTTGGGCGGAGCTACCACGGAAGATGGACCTGCCAGAGCCCGCAGCCAAGTACATATTCAAGTACATATTCGCCAGAACGGCAGGAGCGCCCCCCTGGAAGCCGGCGCCCTGAGCGACCGCTCTGGTCGCTCAGGTCAAAGGCCGGCCGTGTTGATGGCATAATCTCTCTACTTGCTGAGTTGGGGGCATAACATCTGCTCTGGTTAAATGGGAGACATGAGGGCTGCCCATATTAATAGGCGCTGTCTACAATACCTAGGCTCAGTGTTATGTTTTTCAACATCATTTCATGTATACCCTGGCCCCCCAGCAGTCTGAAGTATGTTGGCCCGGCCCTTGACCAAAAAAGTATGGGGACCCCTGATTTGGACATTATAACTTCCCAAAGTTCAGTTAATTTATTTTAAAGCTGCTTGTGCATTTTATTCATAACTGTTGTAATTCTGTTCTGAATGCAGTCACCAGTGATTTCTGACCTGTGTTTCACCCCAGGACTCATCAGCTGAAGTCCTGCACAGCCAGAGAATGTTTACATAGATGTACCAAGTAATGAATGTGTACACAAGATAAGCTTAACAGCAGTTCGGATGCGGGTTCTCCCTGCAGAAGAAAGAGTCAGCCCTGTGATGTAACCCTTTGAATGCTGTTTTACTAAAAAAAAAACCTTGTGTTAGTATATTATATGCTTTACATAATCTTTTAGAGCAAAGAAGAAACTCTGGGTTATATTCTGCTTTAAAGCAGTAGGATCAGCCATACTATGCCAGGGGAAAAAAAAAACATATATAAGTAGATAAATACTTGATCTACTTACATAACACATGTATTATACTGTCCACGTTTTGATTTCAGTGAATGTTATATAGTAAATGACGAGAATTCTGTTCCTGGTGGGGGCCATGTCTTTTGCCCACGGTCAAGGCTAACTCGTGATGTCATTTCTGCCCTTTACTTTTTTTCTTGTCTCCTTCAATCGCTGAGTCGCCTCAGCCTTGCTTGTAAACACAAGTGAGTAGGGGATTAGGTTTCAGATAAGCAGCTGGCAGGGAAATAAAGGGAAGAGGAGGAATAGATTATAGATAAAAAGAACCCTCAGCATGCAATTCTTTGGCACGACTACTAAAGGGCCAGTGCTCCTTAAGTATGTGATAACTCCAAATCATAACAGCAGAAAAAGTTTTGAGTTTTGAATGCAGGCTTAGCATCTTTATCACTTAATACACTCAGACCAGTTGCTGTTGAAATTTGATTTTTATGGTGACGATACCGCTTTAAAGATCTTAGCTGGTTTAAGCAGCTATTGGTGCCTATATCTTTGTACAAAAAATGAAATTTATCTCGATAAATATGTGGTATAGATTTGCGCCGAGGTACCAGCGTTGCCACCAATGCACAGTCTTGTCTAATACTGCTTCAGCTATAACAGTACACAAAACTCAAGTTAAGCTTCGGAATGCAGCTTCCTCACCTCGATTCTTTTCTAAAACTACTTTTCCCAACAACACAGCTGTCTGATGATCAGGCAGAGATTACGCACACACATAGCTCTGTGCTTTGCTACTTGTTCACAGTATTTTCTGGACTGTTTTTTTTTTTTTTTTCATAACATTGTATCTATGATTAAGGACTACTTTAGAAACTTTTCTAGCAAAAAGATTTAGAAAGTTCAGCATCCAGTTATCCATTTACTTAAAAAAAAAATGTTACTTTGTTTTTTTTCCCTTTTCAAATATCAGCAGCATCTGTTGGCCTGATACAGGCTTAGAGCTAGGCTTCATTAGGGATCTCCAGTTGTCGGATATAAACTTGCCTCATAGTTGGTATTTTTGTTTAACCACTTTACCCCCACGCGTACGAATTTCTCAGTCCCTTTTTCCATCCTTTCACCACCAGGAACGGTGAAATCCGTACTTTCCACGCTCCCGCTCGCTCTAGCGCGCACTCCCGCTCGTAAACACGCCGCCGGCCGCTCGCCCGGAGATCAATAAACGGGAAAATCCATTACCGTACGTTGATCTAAGCCCCGCAATGATCCGCTGCTTCTCCGATAAGCAGCGCGATCATTGAGAAGAAAAAATAACTTTCCCAGCCTCCCAGTACTTCCTGCAAGCATCCGGAAGGTCGCATTAAACAAAAAGTTACTGTTGCCATCTTATGGCCAAATAGTAAAACTACACCCTAAAGCGTTTTTCACATACAAATACATTAGTTTTACCCAAAAAATTAACTCCTTACCTCCCACACTCCCCAATTTATTTATTTTTTGTAATTAAAAAAAAATAAATTTACAATTAAAAAAATACATAAATAGTTACCTTAGGGACTGAACTTTTTAAATATTTATGTCAAGAGGGTATAACACTGTTACTTTATAAACTATGGGCTTGTAATTAGGGATGGACGCAAAACTGAAAAAAAATGCACCTTTATTTCCAAATAAAATATTGGCGCCAAACATTGTGATAGTGACATAATTTAAACGGTTTTATAACCGGGACAAATGGGCAAATAAATGTCATGGGTTTTAATTACAGTAGCATGCATTATTTAAAAACTATAAAGGCCGAAAACTGAAAAATATTTTTTTTTCCTATTTTCCCATTAAAACACATTTAGAATAAAATAATTCTTGTCATAATGTCCCACCTAAAGAAAGCCTAATTGGTGGCGAAAAAAACAAGATATAGTTCATTTCATTGTGATAAGTGGAATGATAAAGTTATAGACGAATGAATGGAAGGAGCACTGAAAGGTGAAAATTGCTCTGGTGGTCAAGGGGTAAAACCCCTCAGTTGGGAAGTGGTTAAATATAACTGCTTATTTTGCCAAATACTATAGAAATGGAGTAGAGTAAAAAGAGCAGAAAAAAAAGTGAAGTAAAGATAGTCTCTAAAACAGGACGTATCCCACTTTTGTGGATTAAGGCTATGAACTAGTAGTGCTGTCGGATTTCCCTGTATGGGGCTTGTTGGCTATTGAGAAGCGTAGTGCTGAAAAGAGTCTACATGAAGGGAAGAGAAGGAAATGTTGAAAAGAATAAAAGAACAATAGATATTTAGCTACAAAAGATTTGGAATATTTTTTTTCTTCAGTTGTAGTTGGGCGGAAGAAAAGTAAATTAAAACGTTTTCCCAAAATATTCATATTTGGTTATGTCCTTTTCTCATGACTTATTTCAAATTTATTATGAAAACATAATGCTTAATCATTACTGTGCAGATGTTGCAGGGCTACTGATGCCCCACCCAACCAAAACAATTGGAGTGGTATGCTTGTACTTTAAACTAAACTGAAGTGAGAGGGATATGAAGGCTGCCATATTTATTTCCTTTTAAGCAATACCAGTTGCCTGGCTGTCCTGCTGATCCTCTCTGCCTCTAACACTTTTAGCCAGGGCTTTGGAGTCTGAGTCGAGGAGTCAGAGCAATTTTGGGTACCCGGAGACATTTCATAAACTGAGGAGTTGGGAGTCGGATGATTTTTCTACAAAATCCACAGCCCTGGTAAGTATTAGACTATGGAGCCTGAGTCTGAGTCATTTTGGGTACCTGGAGTTGGAGTCGGAGTCAGTGATTTCATAAACTGAGGAGTTGGAGTCGGAAGATTTTTGTACCGACTCCACAGCCCTGCTTTTAGCCATAGACCCTGAACAAGCATATACAGATCAGATGTTTCTGACGTTATCAGATCTGACAAGATTAGCTGCATGCTTGTTTCTGGTGATATTCAAGCACTGATGCAGCCAAATAGATCAGCAGGGCTGCCAGGCAACTAGTATTGTTTACAAGGAAATAAATATGGCAGCCTCCATATTTTTCTAACTTCAGTTGACCTTTAATTGGCTAGATCAGCAATGCAAGTACATTGCATTATTGATCAGAGCCTCATTTTAATATTTTACAAGTACACTAACACATTAATACCAGCGCTGACTAGCTGCAAAATAAGCTTCCCCACTGACCTTGTTGCTCCCATCCTACTTTATTCCTGCTCCCAGCCATCTTCTAGATTGAACATCCACACAAATAGTGTTTATGTGCATAGTGAGTCTGAGATGTAGGCATATTCTTAAACAATAAGAATGTAGACATCAGCACTTAAAGAGACTTTGAAGCGAGTCTTAAATCATGTCATTACTGTAAAGGACTATAGATAGTGCTAAACCGCCGCATCCCTGCGGCAAAACGAGGGGTTTATACCCCCCAAATCCCCTCTGCAAACTCTGGGAAGTGCTTCCTGATGAGGCAGAGCTCAGCGCTGTAGCTCTGCCTCTTAGCGCGTCAATCCCCACTGATCGCCGCTTCTCCCCGCCCCTCTCAATCTTCCTTCACAGAGAGGGGCGGGGGAGAGGCGGAGATCCGTGTGGCGATTGACGTGCATGGAGGCAGAGCTGAAGCTCAAAGCTCTGCCTTCATGAGCAGAAAAATCCACGACTAAGAAAGTCATGGATTTTGCAGCGGGGATTTGGGGGGTATAAACCATTTTGCAGTTTAGCACTATCTATAGTGCTTTACAGTAATAGCATGATTTAACACTCGCTTCAGAGTCTCTTTAAGATCTCCAATACACGACCATATGCTATTTCGTTAACAATCTGCATGCAGCTGAGAGGCATTGCTTGTAAACCCACATTTGTCAGTGTTTAACACCAGTTACCAGAGAGCAGAAAAAACTCATGTTGCCTCTGCGGCCATGGTCAGATGCAACTTTATACTTCTCAACTTTTTGAAATAAGAAAGAGGGACACTGGAGCCACGTCCCTACCACACACCTAATAACACCCCCCGCACACCCCTAGTCACGCATATCATAAGGATTTCATAAGAAGAATATGTTTTAGAATTCAGACCACACTGGTCCTTTCTATCCTGGTTCATTTTCCTTCATATTTACATTTGAAATTAAGAAATATATCAATTTAAAGGATGGGGATAAAGTTTAGAGTCAAACACATTTTTATGTGGAAATGCATATATCCATATCTGTACATCAGTCCTGAAAGCGGGACACATGAGGAAGAAACCGGGACAGAGACAGGGTTTCCAAGAAGGGACTGTCCCTCCAAAAGAGTGACAGTTGGGAGCTATGCATGTGGCGGGGCCTGTCCATTGTCTGTGCTGAGCAGTAGCAAGCATCTGGCTGGTACACGAGAGCAGCTGACATATGGTGAATGCACTCCCTGCAGCTGCCCATATGCAATGCACCTTACTACTTTCCTGTAGCTGATTTCCACTGCCAGTTTTTTGTTTTGTTTTGTCTCCTTGGTCTTAATTCGGTGAACTCTTCTGAGTTTTCAAATGAAAGATGTTTCGCATCTTATTGGTAAAATACCTTTTCAGCTCATAGCAAACACGTTTTAACAATCAGGGACTCATTAAAGGTGCATTTGATGGTGGACAGAAGTCTGTAAGGATGATCTAACGCAGTGGTCCTCAAACTAAGGCCCGCGGGCCGAATGCGGCCCCCCAAGGCTTTTTCACTGGCCCACAAACACAATGTATAACTTATAGATGCGGCCCACTGCACCACTAAATATTGGCGGCCCGCATATAGAATAGCAGTGCTGGCACCACCCATCCACATCCTGTAGAAGCCAGCAAGCAGTAATTCACTGGCATCCAATTCTGCATCAGGTGACTCTGCTGTCCAACTAGACGGCCGGTTGTCACCTGGGTATGCTTCACTGTCTGGTGCGCAAAGACGTTCTTCGGGTGCCGCATGACTGAATGGCTGCTGCTGGGAGTTCTCTTCTGGGCATGATTGGGGGAATTAATACCTAGACTCAATGTAATGCTTTGCAGCATCATTTTATGTATATTCTGGCCCCCCAGCAGTCTGAAGTATATTGACCCGGCCCTTTACTGAAAAAGTTTGGGGACCCCTCTAACCGGTTAGGGACTACTCAGCCCCATACGCATATAGCTGCAGGTATAGTGTGTTTTCACATCTTTTTCTCATTGCCAGCACTAGGTTTATCAAGTGTTCTATGGGATTAGACCACGCTGACAATCTTTTGCTTCCCTTAATATTTTTAAGTTTTGGGTGCCCCTGATTCTTGATTGTCATTTCTTGGGCCAATTTTGGGATGTATTAACCTCAGGATACTGAAAAATCAGGTCAATCTAGCAATCACAATTTAACCTTTGTCAAAATCTCTGTTATGTTTGGCTATTTTTCCTGCTTTGAACACATCACTTTCAACAGCTTGACTCTTCTTTTGCTGCCTATTATATCCCACCTCCTAACAGATGCTGTTGTAGCAAGATGATCACTCTACACTTATGCTGTTGCAGGCTTTATTGTTGGTCAGTGTACATCATTATATAGAAGCACATTTGTAACCCTATGCCATTAAATATAATCTTGCAACTTCACTCTGTAGATGCCTAACTTTTTTTGATAACTTGCTGGAAACCATGGAAATCATATTCTGCTTGGTGTTCAAGGCAGGGAACATCTCTGTTGGTTCATATGTCTGCACAAAATAAAACGTATTCGCCCTGAACTGCTTTGCCCCTGAACTGCTTTGCTGGATTTACTACGATGACAAACTTATTCTACAGAGAGAGGAGAAATGTTGTCTGTAAAATTACCGGATCTGTAGTAATCATTGTGCTCTTGCTTACAGCAAAAGCAAGTTCCAGTGAACGAAGCAGGTAACTTTGGCGCACGGATCTCAGCGCAAGAGTAATTCGGGAATCCGGCGCCAGATCCCAAATTACATATTTAACGCTGCTGGGGAGTTTAGCGGCAGCAGGGAGAGCCGTCATTCGGCTCGTCCTGCGCCCAACTTACCGGCGGCTAATGACACGTATGCCCAGTGAAACACGCAGAGCAGAGACCCGAGAAACAAAGTAATCAATTTAATAAAGTTTATGAAATACTTTAATTATTCAGAGCTCACTTAGTAAGAATTTTGTTTTTTTTTTGGGGAGAAGTGGAGATACAGTTTACATTTGTATTTTCTGTCTTGGAAAGATTTTTGTAAACACAAAAGGACTACAAATCCAAATAAGCTCATCATGTCTTGACACTATGGTAATGGACCTTCATCTATGTCTGTAATTCCTCAGTATGTGACAGCCCAGTTCCTTTCACAGCCTAACAGAGGAGGATTTATCCAGCTTGTAAAAGGTAGCTCTCTTCTCTCACTGACAAGAAAGCAGAGACCCTGCCTAATGTAAACACACACACACACACACACACACACACACACACACACACACACACACAC
This sequence comes from Hyperolius riggenbachi, assembly GCF_040937935.1. Taxonomy (NCBI): domain Eukaryota; kingdom Metazoa; phylum Chordata; class Amphibia; order Anura; family Hyperoliidae; genus Hyperolius; species Hyperolius riggenbachi. Next base: position 222,643,566 of record NC_090649.1, on the reverse strand, counting down.
ACACACACACGGGAGTTTGCAGAGCGACGTGGAGGGGGGGGGGGGGGTTGATTCTGCATAACAGATCAACAACACTGAACAGTTGGCAGCCTTCCAGGCACAGGGCGACGAATCCGACAGGGGAAAGATAAGTTGATTTATTACAGAGGTGGTGATAGTAGAAAGCGCTGCAGTAAGCCCAAGTACATTAGAATAGGTTTAGGAACTTGTAAGATAGTAAAAAAAGATGACATTTTTGTTAGAGTCTCTTTAATAATATCTAAGGTATAAGTACTAGACATCTTTTATTGTCTCTTGATCTAGTCCGCATATATCCCAAGTTCTAAGAAGTTTTATGGTTTGTCCTGTTGTTTTGACAAAGGTAACCTCATATTTAAAATTGAAGGAAACCATCACACCTCTGAAATTCAAGAGATCACTTGACCAGTCCAGTGTCCTGCATAGGACACCATGGACTGCTGAAACGCTATTCTTTTTACACAGTATTTTAAAGCAAACTTTAATGCTGGTAATACACGTTACGTTTTTTGCGAAGAATTGTTCCGATAGATTCCTTCGATGATAAAATTCGGGCATGTCTGATTCTCCTCTCGATTCTGTTCTGCTCGATTTCTCATAGAAGTGAATGGAAAGAAACATAAGAAAAACGAGCGGAAGATAAGAGAATCGAGCAGAGAATCGAATGACTAATAGATCGAGCGGATAATCGAACGCGGAAAACATGTATTCCCAGCATAACACTCAAGTGTTATGTTGCCTTAACAAAAAAGCTCAAAGAAAAACTTCACAGTGAAAGCAGTAAATATCTAGTGAAGAAACCTGTAGCTTTGCTAAGAAAAGGTATATGTTAGCATGAAATAACACTCAAAGGTTCTGTGAGTGTCCATGCATGTTCCTCTGGTGTGTCTTTGTAAGTGAATAGCTTCATATACAGGATCAGGCTTCTTGCACAGATGTTCCTAATATCCTTTTTTCCAGCTAAGGTTTAGACAAAAATAGTATGGCATTATTTTAATCTGTAACGGTCACTTGTTTAGACTTGTTTTTTCTTGTTCACGGATTTGTAGGAAATTGGGAGCCTGAAAAATTTGCTTTGTTTGGACGTGTCTGAGAACAAGGTGGAAAGACTTCCCGAGGAAATCAGCGGTTTGGTTTCACTAACAGATCTACTTGTATCGCAGAATTTAATTGAGATTTTACCCGACGGCATTGGTAAGATATATGTTTGTGTAATTACTGCTGTGGCCGTTTATTTCTTACAATGGTTTGAGTAAAAAGTGGAATGTTGGAAGGAGGCCTATTTTAAATCTGTTTTAGCAGAAATAAAGACGTAGTAGAGCATTGTACCACCTGAGGTACGCATCTCTTTTTTGGAAACATTGTATTTTTCTTCAGGGCTGTATAAAAAAGCAGTGGATTTTTAAGATGTGCTATTTTACTGAAATGTTGAATGTTAAAGAATTACAGTGAAGTACTGGTTATGAAACTGCTCAGCAATAGACTTTTACAGTGGTCCAAAAGTGTAATCGCTGAAATCGCCATTATGCCATTGTTCCCAAGTTATTTGTGTTAATTACTTCTATTTAAACTTCACAGCCTCACTGCTGTGCCTTCAACCGTTTTGAGCGCAAGTTTTGTTTTCATGCTTTAGTAGCAGATTCTAGTTAAGAGGTTTTCTGATGTAAAACTTACAATAGAGGTTTTGTTGGATTAATCTGACATTTTTGAAACATAGTGTATGTTCAACGAGCATATAGCAAGACACATTTAAAAAAAACAAACCCCAAAACTGTGTGAATGTGCCAAATTCCAAACTGCATAGAATTAAATTTACATGCAATTTGGAATTACCGTATTTTTCAGACCATAAGACGCTCCGGACCATAAGACGCACCTAGGTTTAAAGGGCAAAAACCAGGGAAAAATAGATTACTAAACCTGGTGCATCCATGGTGCAGAGGCATCTTGTGGATCTTCTTCTTCCCTCAATTATGTCCCCCTTGTACCTCTTGTGTCCTCTTTGTACCTTTAGTGTCTCCATTGTGTCCCCCTCTGTCTCCCTGTGTGACCTATGTCCCCTGTGTCCTCTTAAATGGCCCCTCTGTCCTCTTAAGTGCCCTGTGTCTTATTACGTGTCCCCCGTGTCCTCATATGTGCCCCGGTGTCCTCTAACATGCCGCTCTTTGTCCTCTTAAGTTTCCCCTATGTGCCCCTCTGTCTTCATACGTGTCCCTTGTGTCCTCATGTGCCCCCATGCCCCCTGTGTCTGAATATGTGCCCCTCTGTGCCTTCATATGTACCCTTCTGTGTCCTCATGTGCCCCCAGTGTCCTCATATGTGCCCCTCTATGCCTCATGTCCTCAATTGGGCCCCGTTTTCTCTTATGTGGCTGCCTGTGTCCCGCAGCAATTACCTCCAAGGGGTTGAGTTTCCAAGTGTATTCTTGTGCCCGCTCGTAGTCCGTTGACTCGTCCCCCTCTGTCTCCTGTCTCCGTGGATCTGGTGGGCCCTCTGCAGGCTGAGGCTTACCGCTAAATGATGGTACAGTGCAGCCATGTGAAGCGGTAAGCCACCGGGTGGTCCATGCGTGCAGCCGATGCTCTCTCTCCCTTCACTTACACGTTGGTGACGTATGCAGAAGAGAAGGGGGAGAGAGCATCGGCTGCACACATGGACCACCCGGCGGCTTACCGCTTCACATCGCCGCACTGTACCGTCATTTAGCGGTAAGCCCCAGCCTGCACAGGGCCCACCAGATCCACGGGGACATGAGACAGAGGGGGACGAGTGAACGGACTACGAGCGGGCACATGAATACACTTGGAAATGCGACACCTGAGAAGTAATTGCCGCGGGACACAGGCAGGCACATAAGAGGACATGGGGCACAATTGAGGACACTGGGCATAGAGGTGCACCTGAAAAGTAATGTAACTACTGCGGGGACACAGGCGGACACATTAGACATAAGGTAATTGCCGCGGGGACACACAGGGACGCCAGGAAATTGAGTTACCATGCGGGGATTTCTACCTGGTATCTAGCATCTGTACCATAAGACGCAGTGACTTTTCCCCCCCATGTTTGGGGGAGAAAAAGTGCGTCTTATGGTCCGAAAAATAGGGTACATGCATCTCATTGACCTCTGTTAGTGAACTTCCCTTTGCAACCCTGCTTTGCACAGTATTGTTGGTCAGTGTTATGACAGTGGAATCATCAACAATGCAAAAGCAATAGGGAGTTTTTTAGGCTGCTTTCACACTTGGGTGTTTTCATTGTGTTGCATTACCGCATGGTAACGCTCGGCAGTGAAAGTCTGTGGGGCCTTTCAAACCTGTGCATTGGGATACACCGCAGCGTAGGTGTAGATTTTGATGCTAAGCTGTCGCGAGCTCATCACTGCGCTCTGCCCAAACAAACAGAATAACCTCACAGAACCGCACCAGATCAGTATATATTGTTAAGTAATAATAAATTGTTTCAGTCACACAATTAAAGGCTGGCACCACAAATCAAAGTTCAGCTCTTTATTGGTAAGTCATCTAAAAATGACAAAGAAGGTCAAAAGCAGATAAAAATGGCAATAGCGGCGACAGCCCGCTGTTTCGAGCCTCCTGACTCTTTCTCAAGCCACTCAGCCATGTTTAAAAACATCAGCAGAACATCCTTATATATACACATATACACAGATCAACCAATCAATTCAAAGTATGTTAGACCAATGAGAATGTACCATGCAGCAAGCGGACCTGATGGGGAACACACATATAGAGAATTCAGCTTACCGACGGCCGAGTCAGGGTAATGTATCCAGCAGCAGAGCGGTCAGCGCGTCAATGTAAACACATAGTGCGGCGCCCGTCCAGACGGCTGTGGAAAGTGACATCACAGTCACATGGGCCACTGGACCAATGAGCGTTGCGCTACACCGCCCTCCAATCCCAGCACACGCTGAAGATCAGAGCAGAGCGGCGCATAAGTATCGCAGCTCACTGTGGCTGCCAAAGGAGACAGCACCGCCCAGCACCGCCCACCACCGCCATGGAAACGCCATACAAAAAAGTTAAACAGGGCTGCAACGGCCCAAGTATTGTAATAATGGACCCTTGCCCAATATGTTGACCGTTTGCTTCAGCCGATTGTTACCTCCTTAGAATCTTACCTTAAAGACACTAACATGTTCTTGTCTAAATTGAAGTCAATAGGTGACATTGGTGACGATGTCCTTCTAGTTACCCTTGATGTGGAAAGCCTCTACACCTCCATCCCTCACGATGGAGGTGTGGAGGCTGTTGAGTGGTACCTCATGCAGCATTCTGACATGTCCGTTCGTCAGAAGAAGTTCGTTATTGATCTTCTCAATATCATTTTGAGACAGAATTATTTCTCATTTCAGGGGTCATTTTTTGTGCAGCAGCGGGGCACGGCGATGGGGTCGAATGTGGCCCCGTCCTATGCGGGCCTTTTTATGGGCCAATATGAGGATTCTTTTGTATACAATCATCCGTTGTTCCACCAGCATGCTAAGTGCTGGTGGAGATATATAGATGACATTTTCTGTTTGTGGGCGGGGCCACATTCGACCCTGATGGAATTTATTTCCTCGCTGCATTCTAGTTGCCCAGTGATTAAATTAACGGTACATGCCAGCCTGTGTGAGGTCACATTCCTTGACACATGTGTCACCAAGAAAGCGGGGAACCTCATCACTTCGCTTTTTGTAAAACCCACTGATCGAAACTCCTTGCTGCACTACAACAGCTTCCACCCCCCCTCTGTTAAGAATGCCATACCTGCTGGCCAATTCACTCGAGTTGAGAGAATTGTCATGGACAATGATGTCCTTGAAATACAAAAGAATACATTGAAAGGGAAATTCTTGGCAAGGGGTTATCCTGAGCGTGCTTTGGTTACTACACGTCGGAATCGACGGGTTGAGCGCAAGCAATTCCGAATGCCGTTTGTATCCACTTTTAGTACCAGTAGTGAATTGGTCAGTAAGGTTATTCGCAAACATTGGCATTTGCTGCAGAATGCTTTCCCCAGGGTACCAGAATTTAGGTACCCACCAATAATGTCTTTTAAAAGGGCTCCCACCATACGGGACAAAGTGTTCCATCATCAATCCCCTAAGATTCATTCAGGTAAATTGCAGGTGAGTGAGCCTTCAGCTTATGGGGGTGCTCATGGTGAGCGTCAGATGGGCACCTTCCCGTGCCTTGGTTGTCATTTGTGTAGCCACATAGTTAAGGGGGGCTCGTTTACACATCCATCTCGGGGTACACGATTTTTTGTTAGGGGTCGTTACACGTGCGATTCGAGCTATGTTGTATATTTGATCAAATGCCCCTGTGGCTTGGCCTATGTGGGAATGACAACCAAGGCACTGAAGGTTAGAATGTCAGGACATAAAACTGCCATTCGTAACAAGGATATCACCCAGGCTGTATCCTGTCATTTTACTGAGGCCAGACATAATTTGTCCCAAATGAGAGTTCAGATCATTGATAATGTTCCCCCCAATTGGAGAGGCAGACATAGTAGATCTAGTGAATTAGCTAGAAGGGAAGCCTGGTGGATTAGGAAATTGAATGTTATGGGGAATGGGGGCCTGAATCGTGAATACGATCTTAGTTTTTGTATCTAATATTTGGGGAAGGCATATGTGGAGTTTGTTATAATTCTTTGCTAGTCTGGATTTTTGGTATATGATTATGATGAACAATGCTTGTGTATTATTGCTGTTGGGATTTTTTGGGGAGTTTTGTTTTAATTTTTTCTTTTTTCTTTTTCTTTCAGCAATGCCTATTGGCCGAGATGGGGGTTGTCTTTCAGCGCAGGAGCGGTAAGATGTGTCCATTATTACAATACTTGGGCCGTTGCAGCCCTGTTTAACTTTTTTGTATGGCGTTTCCATGGCGGTGGTGGGCGGTGCTGTCTCCTTTGGGCGCCGCACTATGTGTTTACATTGACGCGCTGACCGCTCTGCTGCTGGATACATTACCCTGACTCGGCCGTCGGTAAGCTGAATTCTCTATATGTGTGTTCCCCATCAGGTCCGCTTGCTGCATGGTACATTCTCATTGGTCTAACATACTTTGAATTGATTGGTTGATCTGTGTATATGTGTATATATAAGGATGTTCTGCTGATGTTTTTAAACATGGCTGAGTGGCTTGAGAAAGAGTCAGGAGGCTCGAAACAGCGGGCTGTCGCCGCTATTGCCATTTTTATCTGCTTTTGACCTTCTTTGTCATTTTTAGATGACTTACCAATAAAGAGCTGAACTTTGATTTGTGGTGCCAGCCTTTTGTCGTGGACTGGATTTAGGGTCCCTATGGTACTGGGACCTCAGGCTTTGGCACACAGCCTTTTTCCTTTCTATATGGGTGCTCCTCCATTCTTCATTTGTAGTCACACAATTAAAAACATTTAAAAACATCCACAGAACCATTAGGGCAGGGTATCAAAAAATATCAAATATATGCAAACAGTAAAAAATAACAATAATGGCAGAGCAACCTGGGCAGGAATAGTGTTAAATCAGATGCGTGCAAATGTTAGATCCACTATAAACAACTATACAGTAAAGTGCAATTTGCATAGGAAAATAAACAAGGGTTATCCAATCCAGGATTTATAAAAATTGCCACGTCCCCGAAATAGGAATACAGTGGAACCTTGGTTTGCAAGCATAATTTGTTCCGGTAACATGCTTGTAATCAAAAGTGCTCTTATATCAAACCATTTTTCACCATAAGAATGAATGGAGTCCCAGTTGATTCGTTCTACAATCCCAAAAACCGTTAAAGTAAAATAGTATGAAATAAAGATGTAAACAAGACTTTCACTAAAACTAACAGAATCATTGCAATCTTTTTGGCTCACTCCAACCTTTAACCACTTGAGGACCGTGGGCTTTACCCCCCTTAAAGAGGAACTATAACGGCAAAACGTCCCCTGGGGGGTACTCACCTCGGGTGGGGGAAGCCTCAGGATCCTAATGAGGCTTCCCACGCCGTCCTCCGTCCCTCGGGGGTCTCGCTGCAGCCCTCCGTACAGCCGTGACGTAATATTTACCTTCCTGGCTCCTGCGCAGGCGCTCTGACGGCTGTCGGCTCCGAAGTAGGCGGAAATACCCGATCGCCGTCGGATCCGCTCTACTGCGCAGGCGCAAGTCTCCGGCGCCTGCGCAGTAGAGCGGACCCGACGGAGATCGGGTATTTCCGTCTATTTCCGAGCCGAAAGCAGCCACAGCGCCCCCGCTGGAGCCAGCAAAGGTAAATATTGAAATTACAGTCGGGCCTGTCGCCGGCTGTTCAGAGGGCTGCAGCGAGACCCCCGTGGGACAGAGGATGGCGTGGGAAGCCTCATTAGGATCCGGAGGCTTCCCCCACCCGAGGTGAGTACCCCCCAGGGGATCTTTTTGAAGTTAGAGTCTCTTTAAGGACCAGACCCTTTTTTTCCATTCAGACCACTGCAGCTTTCACGGTTTATTGCTCGCTCATACAACCTACCACCTAAATGAATTTTGGCTCCTTTTCTTGTCACTAATAAAGCTTTCTTTTGGTGCTATTTGATTGCTACTGCGATTTTTACTTTTTATTATATTCATCAAAAAAGACAAGAATTTTGTCAAAAAAATGATTTTTTTTTTTAACTTTCTGTGCTGACATTTTTCAAATAAAGTAAAATTTCTGTATACATGCAGCACGAAAAATGTGGACAAACATGTTTTTGATTAAAAAAAAAAACCATTCAGCCTATATTTATTGGTTTGGGTAAAACTTATAGCGTTTACAAACTATGGTGCAAAAAGGGAATTTTCCCATTTTAAGCATCTCTGACTTTTCTGACCACCTGTCATGTTTCATGAGGGGCTAGAATTCCAGGATAGTATAAATACCCCCCAAATGACCCCATTTTGGAAAGAAGACATCCCAAAGTATTCACTGAGAGGCATAGTGAGTTCATAGAAGATATTATTTTTTGTCACAAGTTAGCGGAAAATGACAGTTTGTGACAAGAAAAAAAAAATAAAAAAAAGTTTCCATTTCTGCTAACTTGTGACAAAAAAAAAATGAAATCTGCCACGGACTCACCATGCCCCTCTCTGAATACCTTGAAGTGTCTACTTTCCAAAATGGGGTCATTTGTGGGGTGTGTTTACTGTCCTCGCATTTTGGGGGGTGCTAATTTGTAAGCACCCCTGTAAAGCCTAAAGGTGCTCATTGGACTTTGTTCCCCTTAGCGCAGTTAGGCTGCAAAAAAGTGCCACACATGTGGTATTGCCGTACTCAGAAGTAGTATAATGCGTTTTGGGGTGTATTTTTACACATACCGATGCTGGGTGGGAGAAATATCTCTGTAAATGACAATTGTTTGATTTTTTTTTTTACACACAATTGTCCATTTACAGAGATATTTCTCCCACTCAGCATGGGTATGTGTAAAAATACACCCCAAAACACATTATACTACTTCTCCTGAGTACGGAATACCACATGTGTGGCACTTTTTTGCAGCCTAGGTGCGCTAAGGGGCCCAAAGTTCAATGAGTACCTTTAGGATTTCACAGGTCATTTTTGTTTCAAGACTACTCCTCACGGTTTAAGGCCCCTAAAATGCCAGGGCTGTATAGGAACCCCACAAGTGACCCCATTTTAGAAAGAAGCCACCCCAAGGTATTCCATTAGGCGTATGGTGAATTCATAGAAGATTTTATTTTTTGTCACAAGTTAGCGGAAATTGATTTTAAGTTTTTTTTTTTTTCACAAAGTGTCATTTTCCACTAACTTGTGACAAAAAATAAAATCTTCTATGAACTCACCATACTCCTAACGGAATACCTTTGGGTGTCTTCTTTCTAGAATAGGGTCATTTGTGGGGTTCCTATACTGCCCTGGCATTTTAGGGGCCCTAAACCGTGAGGAGTAGTCTTGAAACCAAATGTCGCAAAATGACCTGTGAAATCCTAAAGGGTACTCATTGGACTTTGGGCCCCTTAGGGTGTAAAAAAGTGCCACACGTGGTACCGCCGTACTCAGGAGAAGTAGTATAATGTGTTTTGGGGTGTATTTTTACACATACCCATGCTGGGTGGGAGAAATATCTCTGTAAATGACAATTGTCTGATTTTTTTTTTTTACACACAATTGTCCATTTACAGAGAGATTTCTCCCACTCAGCATGGGTATGTGTAAAGATACACCCCAAAACACATTATACTATTTCTCCTGAGTACGGCGATACCACATGTGTGACACTTTTTTGCAGCCTAGGTGCGCTAAGGGGCCCAACGTCCTATTCACAGGTCATTTTGAGGCATTTATTTTCTAGACCACTCCTCACGGTTTAGGGCCCCTAAAATGCCAGGGCAGTATAGGAACCCCACAAGTGACCCCATTTTAGAAAGAAGACACCCCAAGGTATTCCGTTAGGTGTATGGCGAGTTCATAGAAGATTTTATTTTTTGTCACAAGTTAGTGAAAAATTACACTTTGTGAAAAAACAACAATAAAAATCAATGTCCGCTAACTTTTGACAAAAAATAAAATCTTCTATGAACTCGTCATACACCTAACAGAATACCTTGGGGTGTCTTTTTTTCTAAAAAAGGGTCACTTGTGGGGTTCCTATACCGCCCTGGCATTTTACGGGCCCAAAACCGTGAGTAGTCTGGAAACCAAATGTCTCAAAATGACTGTTCAGGGGTATAAGCATCTGCAAATTTTGATGACAGGTGGTCTATGAGGGGGCGAATTTTGTGGAACCGGTCATAAGCAGGGTGGCCTTTTAGATGACAGGTTGTATTGGGCCTGATCTGATGGATAGGAGTGCTAGGGGGGTGACAGGAGGTGATTGATGGGTGTCTCAGGGGGTGGTTAGAGGGGAAAATAGATGCAATCAATGCACTGGGGAGGTGATCGGAAGGGGGTCTGAGGGGGATCTGAGGGTTTGGCCGAGTGATCAGGAGCCCACACGGGGCAAATTAGGGCCTGATCTGATGGGTAGGTGTGCTAGGGGGTGACAGGAGGTGATTGATGGGTGTCTCAAGGTGTGATTAGAGGGGGGAATAGATGCAAGCAATGCACTGGCGAGGTGATCAGGGCTGGGGTCTGAAGGCGTTCTGAGGGTGTGGGCGGGTGATTGAGTGCCCTAGGGGCAGATAGGGGTCTAATCTGATGGGTAGCAGTGACAGGGGGTGATTGATGGGTAATTAGTGGGTGTTTAGGGTAGAGAACAGATGTAAACCATGCACTTGGGAGGTGATCTGACGTCGGATCTGCGGGCGATCTATTGGTGTGGGTGGGTGATCAGATTGCCCGCAAGGGGCAGGTTAGGGGCTGATTGATGGGTGGCAGTGACAGGGGGTGATTGATAGGTGATCAGTGGGTTATTACAGGGAAGAACAGGTGTAAATAATGCACTGGCGAATTGATAAGGGGGGGTCTGAGGGCAATCTGAGCATGTAGGCGGGTGATTGGGTGCCCGCAAGGGGCAGATTAGTGTCTGATCTGATGGGTAACAGTGACAGGTGGTGATAGGGGGTGATTGATGGGTGATTGATGGGTAATTAGTGGGTGTTTAGGGTAGAGAACAGATGTAAACACTGCACTTGGGAGGTGATCTGACGTCGGATCTGCGGGCGATCTATTGGTGTGGGTGGGTGATCAGATTGCCCGCAAGGGGCAGGTTAGGGGCTGATTGATGGGTGGCAGTGACAGGAGGTGATTGACAGGTGATCAGGGGGATAGATGCATACAGTACACAGGGGGGGGGGGGTCTGGGGAGAATCTGAGGGGTGGGGGGGTGATCAGGAGGGAGCAGGGGTCAGTTAAGGGCATTAAAAAAAATGGCGGTGACAGATAGTGACAGGGAGTGATTGATGGGTGATTAGGGGGGGTGATTGGGTGCAAACAGTGGTCTGGAGGGTGGGCGGGGGGGGGGGGTCTGAGGGGTGCTGTGGGCGATCAGGGGGCAGGGGGGAGGGAAATCAGTGTGCTTGGGTGCAGACTAGGGTGGCTGCAGCCTGCCCTGGTGGTCCCTCGGACACTAAGACCACCAGGGCAGGAGGCAGCCTGTATAATACACTTTGTATACATTACAAAGTGTATTATACACTTTGTATGCGGCGATCCGGGTGCTAGTAACCCGCCGGCGCTTCCGAACGGCCGGCGGGTTACAGCGCGAGGGGGGCGGAGCCAGGCGCTGGCAGAGGATCGCGTCACGGATAACGTGATTGCTCCGCCTATGCCCGTACAAGGACCGCCGCCAATTGTATATGCGGCAGTCCTTGCGGGATCCACTTCCCGGCCGCCATTTGTACATGCGGCCGTCGGGAAGTGGTTAAAGTGGACCTGAACTTTTTTACAGGACTGAAGAAATACATAGAGAAATGCACCCTGTATGTATTTAGAAAGTTTAGCGTGTTTAATTCCCCCTTAATGGTGTCTAATCACAAGTTGTAATCTGAACTTTCTCCTGTGTCACATGAGTGCCTATAGCAGAAATGGCAGATAAGGTAATTGGAAAGTATAGGAGGTTAACAATCTGTCTGCTTCCATGAATCTGGAAGTAGAAACTCTGCAGATTTATTTTAGGATTTGTATCAGCTGTAACAAAGAAATGTTTGTGTTCAATGCTGGGTCTACAAGTGCCGATTTGTCTTATCAATCGAGCTGCTGATGCGGCTCGATTGATAAGATCCGACAGGTCCGATCTTGCTGCAGCCGATTCCCCGTGAGCGAACAATAGCGGGGAATCGAGCGGAAGATAAGCGGCGCCGGCAGGGACGAGCGGGTATTGAATCCGACGCACGCGTGGACGAGCGGGTACGCACGGGGATGCGGAAGAGTCGATCCGGCGGCTAATCGAGCCGCCGGATTGCTCCGTCTAGATGGAGCTTAAAGGTTATTATTCTGTTGCTTATCTTTTAGGGCAGAGAGGATGTTCTGAGTTCAGGTCTGCTTTAACAAGGAACTTATCCAATGACATTTACTTTTGAGGATTTCATGGAAATGTGACTTTGCATAGTTTCTACACTCAGATTAAGTACAGTCCTGCAGCACCAATGGGAGAAGAGCCCCTTAGTTATAGGCTCACTTGTGATGATGTAACGCATGTATACTTTTTCTTTGCTTGTATATCAAGACTTTGGTGGTATATCAAGTCACAATTTCACAAAAATGTGTGCTTGTATATCAAAGCGCTCTTAAACAAGTGCTTTCAATCCAAGGATTTACTGTAAAGTGCTGAGTGCTAGGAACAGTACAAAAAAAGAGTAGAAAGAAGAGCAGTCACACAAACTTGGGTAGCAGTGACAAGAATCACCAGTGTGAAGCCATGAAAAGTGAAAGGAGCAGAAGCCGTGCTGCCCAAGAGCAGTGAGGTGAAAGTAGTCCTGGAAAGGATTCTTACCAGGATATGTGGTCAGGCTCCGCTGTCCACACTGCCACCGACCTATCGTGATTTGCCAATCAAAGTTGGCTTCTCTGAGGACTGCACCAGCCGTTCTTGTGTCCTGTGACAGCTTGTTAGAGAGGAAAAGGCTTTCTGAATCACATTAGATGTGCATGCATGCCACTAGAGGCCCTTTCTCTGTGCATCACTTTATAGATCTGCACATGTAAAGTGTGCCTCTTTGAAGGTCTCCTTCTGCTGCTCTGCCTATCTGTTGTCCCGCCCACCAGTGCATCAGATCAAATGGGGTGAGAAGCAGGAGGGTGAGGCTCTTACCATTAAGGGCCCGTTTCCACTTGTTGCCGCACGTGTCAGTGAGAAGTGCGGCGGCACTTCCGGGTGTGCGGGATCGCAGGCGAATCCCAGAAGCCGTGCCATGCACGGCTATGGGATTCGCAGCCTCCCGCGCGTAATCTGTGGCCAGTGTCGGCCGAATCGCTAGGGTAAGTGATTCGACCGGCGGTGCCATAGTTCCATATGGCAGTTACCCTGCACGATTTGCCTGCGGGGAAACTCTGCGGATTCGGATCGGTTTCCGCTCCAGTGGAAACGGGCCTTTACTCTCCTTTCTGCTCCATGTTGTCATTATGAAATATTCCATTTTCTGGCCCTGTGACATTATTTGGTGTAATGTGTCTCCCCCTAATGTTAGCTTTCAAGATGAAGTGAGAAACCGTAAAAACCTTTCTCTTCCCCACTCTAAGGCCTAGTGCACACCAGAGCGTTTCCGCTGCGGTTTGCGATCCGCTTGCGGGTGCGGATCCGCTAGGGCAATGTATCTCAATGGTCTGGTGCACACCAGAGCGGGAGGCATTTTGCAGAAACGCATACTCCCGGGCTGCTGCAGATTTTGGATTGCGGAGGCGTTTCTGCCTCAATGTTAAAGAGACTCTGTAACGACAAAAAGATCTCCTGGGGGGTACTCACCTCGGGTGGGGGAAGCCTCAGGATCCTAATGAGGCTTCCCACGCCGTCCTCTGTCCCACGGAGGTCTCGCTGCAGCCTTCCGAACAGCCGGCGACTGTGCCGACTGTTCAATTCAATATTTACCTTTGCAGGCTCCAGCGGGGGCGCTGTGGCTGCTTTCGCTCCGAAGGAGGCGGAAATACCCGATCTCAGTCGGGTCCGCTCTACTGCGCAGGCGCCGGAGACTTGCGCCTGCGCAGTAGAGCGGACCCGACGGCGATCGGGTATTTCCGCCTCCTTCGGAGCCGACAGCCGCCAGAGCGCCTGCGCAGGAGCCTGCAAAGGTAAATATTACGTCACCGCTGTACGGAGGGCTACAGCGAGACCCCCGAGGGACGCAGGACGGCGTGGGAAGCTTCATTAGGATCCTGAGGCTTCCCCCACCCGAGGTGAGTACCCCCCAGGGGCCGTTTTCTCGTTACAGTTCCTCTTTAAGTATAGGAAAAACGCAAACCGCTCTGAAAAACGGCACTTCAGAGCGGCTTGCCAGGCGTTTTTTGTTACAGTAGCTGTTCAGTAAGGCCCCGTTCACACTTGCGGTTTTGTAAAAACCGCACCGGATGTCCGGACCGCACCGGAGCCGGATCGGACCTGATCCGTACGGTTCCGGTCCGGATCCGTTCCGGATCCGGTCCGTTTGCATCCGTTTTCCGTGCGGTATGAACACGGTTGCGGTCCGGATCCGGATTCTTAAAGAGATAACAACCTGTATAAATACCTGGGGTTCTGGGAGGTCAGCAGAAGCTCTGGGGTCATTGTTGGAGACAGCTGGACGTGTGGAGACCATCCTTGGATACAGAGACTGCAGTTGGGACCATGGATCCAGTCATTTTTTACTCTTATTACCTGGGAATTCTCTCCTTCCTGTTGTTTACCTACTACTATGTGGGGAGAAGGCGTGCTCCTCGCAGGAGATGGTGGGTGCACCCTCTACTAGCCAGGAGGCAGAGGAAGGGAGAGTTCCAGGCCCTCTACCGGGACCTCAGACGACACCCACAGAAGTTCTACAGCTACACTCGGATGTCTATTCCCCTGTAAGTATAGGCCTAAATACACCAACCCCCACCATCCCTAAACACCCCACCCTCACCCCCACAACACCTCATCCCTGTATACCTAGCTAAACACACCACCCTGACCCCCACACCCCTGTATACCTAGCTATACACTACACCCCCACCCTCCACAACACTCCCAAACCTCTGTAAACACACCTCCCCCATCCTCCACCCAACACCTTGTCCCACAACAGACTTTACAGCTTCTTCCTTTCCATCTCCTGACAGGTTTGATACCCTCTTGGAGATGGTGAAGGATGACCTAAGGAAGAAGGATACCACGTTCAGGAGAGCAGTCACACCACAAGAACAACTACTGATCACACTGAGGTATGTAAAACAAATTTTTTTATTGAAAAAACAACAACTTTCCAACATGGAAACATTCTTCCAACATGGAAGACAAAACTTAAATAACATATCTATGGTATAGCCCGGTCAGTGTTGAGGAACACCAACCACCAACTTTGTGCGGGAAGAGTTGCAGGGCATAGCTGCCCAAGTGTCTTTCGGGGACACCAGTCCCTAAAATTAAAGTGCTTTAAAAACCTAACCACTGGCACAGGACCCTCTGAGCCATGGATGAAGGACACAGGTCAGTGAAAAGGCTAGGCCTCTCACCGACCAGTCAAGGTGTCCTTCATCCATGGTTCCAAGGGTCTTGTGCAAGTGGTTAGGAACAAGAACAAAGTGAGGAGCAAGAGGAACCGAAGGCAGAGGTGCAGGACAACAGGTAGTGTCTTTCGGGGACACCAGGCCCTAAGTGCTTCTAAAACCTAACCACTGGCACAGGACCCTCTGAGCCATGGATGAAGGACACAGGTCAGTGAAAAGGCTAGGCCTCTCACCGACCAGTCAAGGTGTCCTTCATCCATGGTTCCAAGGGTCTTGTGCAAGTGGTTAGGAACAAGAACAAAGTGAGGAGCAAGAGGAACCGAAGGCAGAGGTGCAGGACAACAGGTAGTGTCTTTCGGGGACACCAGGCCCTAAATTAGTGCTTCTAAAACCTAACCACTGGCACAGGACCCTCTGAGCCATGGATGAAGGACACAGGTCAGTGAAAAGGCTAGGCCTCTCACCGACCAGTCAAGGTGTCCTTCATCCATGGTTCCAAGGGTCTTGTGCAAGTGGTTAGGAACAAGAACAAAGTGAGAAGCAAGAGGAACCGAAGGCAGAAGTGCAGGACTACAGGTAGTGTCTGTCGGGGACACCAGGCCCTAAATTAGTGCTTCTAAAACCTAACCACTGGCACAGGACCCTCTGAGCCATGGATGAAGGACACAGGTCAGTGAAAAGGCTAGGCCTCTCACCGACCAGTCAAGGTGTCCTTCATCCATGGTTCCAAGGGTCTTGTGCAAGTGGTTAGGAACAAGAACAAAGTGAGGAGCAAGAGGAACCGAAGGCAGAGGTGCAGGACTACAGGTAGTGTCTGTCGGGGACACCAGGCCCTAAATTAGTGCTTCTAAAACCTAACCACTGGCACAGGACCCTCTGAGCCATGGATGAAGGACACAGGTCAGTGAAAAGGCTAGGCCTCTCACCGAACAGTAAAGGTGTCCTTCATCCATGGTTCCAAGGGTCTTGTGCAAGTGGTTAGGAACAAGAACAAAGTGAGGAGCAAGAGCAACCGAAGGCAGAGGTGCAGGACTACAGGTAGTGTCTTTCGGGGACACCAGGCCCTAAATTAGTGCTTCTAAAACCTAACCACTGGCACAGGACCCTCTGAGCCATGGATGAAGGACACAGGTCAGTGAAAAGGCTAGGCCTCTCACCGACCAGTCTAGGTGTCCTTCATCCATGGTTCCAAGGGTCTTGTGCAAGTGATTAGGAACAACAACAAAGTAAGGAACAAGAGGAACCAAAGGCACAGGTGCAGGACTACAGGTGCAGTGCAACAGGCACAAGGTTGTGACCCAGGTAGTGTCTTTCGGGGACACCAGGCCCTAAAATTAAAGTGCTTTAAAAACCTAACCACTGGCACATGACCCTCTGAGCCATGGATGAAGGACACAGGTCAGTGAAAAGGCTAGGCCTCTCACCGACCAGTCTAGGTGTCCTTCATCCATGGTTCCAAGGGTCTTGTGCAAGTGATTAGGAACAACAACAAAGTAAGGAACAAGAGGAACCAAAGGCACAGGTGCAGGACTACAGGTGCAGTGCAACAGGCACAAGGTTGTGACCCAGGTAGTGTCTTTCGGGGACACCAGGCCCTAAAGTTCAAGTCCAGCAAAAACAAAAGTACCCTGACATGGTCATCTGAACACCTCTGAACCTTGGTTGAAGGAGATGGGGCAGGGAAAAGGTTGGGCTAAAAAGCCCTGGGATGGTATCCTTCCACCGAGGTTCGGAGGTATTCAAAGGAGCATGTCCAGGAACAATATGACTGTTTTTTTCAAATTGTATCGACACCACTACTAGAAAAGGTTGGAGTTGCTGCCTGGAAATCTGGACTCTCTTGGGTGCTGGTCGTGGATGAGCTGGACCCTGACAGCGGTGGTCCATATTGACTGCCTCTGTAGCCGGTGTACATCTGTGATGAAGATTGCCAGGGGGGCACCACTGTAGGTTGTGGGGGTCTAAAAATTGGTGGTTGCAACAATGGCGTGTCCATGTGTTGTTTGATCGCCTCCAGCAAAGTGGAATGGCACGCCATCATGTTTTGGGAAGGCACCTTTTCCAAATATGGTAGTAGAGACATCACAGTGTGAAAACACGGGTGTGCCTGCAATTTCAGCAGTTCCTTACTTTGTTCATGCATTTGCTGCATCATGTTCTGCAGCTGGCCCACCGACTGATGATGCTGCGCACGCAGTTGGTCGATTTCTCCTCTGTGCATCTCATGCATCATTTTAAGCTCGTCCCTGTAGTGCCCATGTACAGCTTCGAGCTCACATTGCAGTGAAGTGATGTGGGACTTGTACTGCTCCATGATATGGCCCCTGTCCCCATCTTGCAACTGCCGGGTTATGAGAGTTTGGTGGCTCTGCAGAATCCCGAGAAGTCCGGAGACAGCCCCGGACATCTCGGACTCTGTCTCTCTTCTTGTTGGGGGGAGGGTACCTCGACGCCTCACTGGTGGGGTGGTCCTCACTGCTGGGGTGGTCCTCACTGGTGGGGTGGTAGCATCTTCCCGTCCTCTGGCCTGCGTCGGGGTTGCCCTGTGCGCTGATTGTGCTGCAGTCTCTCTGTGCTCCTCTCTTTGTTCTTGGTCCCCTGGAGCTTCCATACCGGTCGATTGTGGAGGTGCAGCTTCTGCCACACTCGGTCCTGCAACCTCAAAATCACAGCTCTCTTCGCCCAAGTCAACATCATAGTCGAGAGCTTCCATAGGGAAGGACTCCCTCCTCCTACTCCTCCTCTCCTCGGGGCAATATGTGACATCGGTGACCTCATCATCCAACACGCTCTCCTCACTGCTGAAGCGTGCCTCCTGGGTCGGTTCCTCTTGCTCCAAATTGTCTTCAGTCCTGTAGATAAAAACAATATTTATTGGTTTGCCAAACAGCATGTGGCGTCAATTCACAGAGCTAGCAAACACTAATCAAACACTTTATCAACCGTTTGTACCAAACGTTTGATAAAGCTTTTGAGAAAAGTTCGCTAAAGCCATGGGAATTGAGGCCAGTTTATAGCAATACATGGCCGAAGTCATGGTAGTTGTCTGCTACAATGAGTTCTCAGTTCCTGCCCACAGTAGTGGTACTTACAGTCTAGGTTCCAAGCTTGCATTTATGAAAGATAATTGCTTGGCGAATTGGTAGTCTTTTAGGCGCTTTCCCCCGCCACTGCCATTTCGTTCGGCAGCTTTTTTCTTGCGTAGAAATTTCACGTAGGCATCACGTATATTGCGCCACCTTGTCTTGAACCTTTCTCCTGTAACGACATGAAAAATTGATTTTGATTATTTCTCTTGTAGGTACATGGCAACTGGACAAACATATACATCGCTACATGTGACATTTCGTATTGGGAAGAGCACGGTGGCAGGCATCGTCGTGAGGACTTCGAGGATCCTTTGGGCGCGACTGAGGGCCAGATACATGCCAGTGCCAGATACCAAGAAATGGGAGGAGATCGCCCAGGGCTTCTGGACCGAGTGCAAGTTTCCTAATTGTGTTGGCGCACTGGATGGGAAACACATCCGTATTCAGAAACCTGTGGGGAGTGGCAGCCATTATTTCAACTATAAAAAATACTTTAGCATTGTTCTAATGGCAGTGGCAGATGCGGACTACAAGTTTGTGTACGTGGACGTGGGGTCGTACGGTAGTTCCAATGACTCTGGAATTTTCCAGCGTACGACCCTTTGCCGGCTGATGGAGGAAGGCAGACTGCGTCTCCCCCGTGACAGACCCTGGCCTGGGACAAGGGCACCGGCCTACCCCTATGTGTTTGTGGGGGACGAGGCCTTCGCCCTGTCCGACCATGTAATGTGTCCGTACCCAGACAGGGGACTTGATGCCAGCCAGCTACACTTCAATGCTCGGTTGAGCCGTGCAAGGAGAATGGTGGAGTGCACATTTGGGATCCTGGTGTCAAAGTGGAGGGTGTTCCACACGCCCATGCTGCTGAAACCGGCCAACGCAGTTGTCGTGGTGAAGGCAGCATGCATCCTCCACAACTTTGTGCGGCAGGAGGAAAGAGAGACTCCGGAACCCCCGAATGTGCTTCCACTAATGCCCCTGCGGAGGTATGCAACCAGGCCAAGGGTAGTGTCACTGCGGAACAGGGACCAACTGAGACTTTATTTTAACACACCACCAGGACGAGGGTGAATGTTTGGTTTTTAATATGTTTTGTTGAAATGTGTTTATTTTGTAGTTTCAAGTTTTGAAGTGATTTAAATGTTAATTTTTTACAATAAATTGATGTTTAATAATTGGTCATTGTGTATGTTTTATGTGCACAGGTGGGGTACTTCACAGGTGGGTGGGATACATCACAGGTGGGTGGGATACATCGCAGGTGGGTGGGATACATCGCTGATACATCCAGGGATACATCCAGAGTGTCACTTTCAGACAAACCTCCCTACTCTCTCAGCCTGACTCCTCCCGCCTTGGAGAGTTCAGGGCTTTGGAAGGAATCTGTGCAGTATTCCTTACTGCACTGAGGCCTAGTCCTCTAAGTGTTACTGTTACACCAAACACTACACTCTACTCAGGTGAACAGAGGTTAGCTGGTATATCGGATTATCGGTGATACTGCAGATCACTTATAATCTGGTATATATCTGTATTCCCAGTGATACTGCAGATCACCGGTAATCAGATCCTCTCTGTGCTTCACCGATCGTTACAAGATCTTGTTTTTTTTTTCACCAAAAATGAAGCTTTTTGTGGGTGCTACTAGTTTTAAGTAATTTATTTTCTTTGCATTTTATAGGCAAATACACTACAAAGAAAAAATACACTAATCCTCCAATTCCATCCCCTATACTCTTAAAACCAGCAATGCTACTATAAATAAAACCCACCCATTTTATTTACCCATTAGTCCCGGCTAGCACAACACATTTAAATGTTGTTCCTAGTACAATGTATGGCATCAATATATTATGTGGAAATAAGGGTGTATTTTTTTTGTTTTGTTTTGTTTTGTTTGTGTCCCATCAATTGTAAGCCCTTATATACTAAAATAACAGTAATATACATATAACCAGGGCTGTGGAGTCGGTACAAAAATCACCCGACTCCTCAGTTTATGAAACCACGACTCTGACTTCAACTCCGACTTCAGGTACCCAAAATTGCTCCGAATCCTCGACTCCAACTCTGACTCCACAGCCCTGCATATAACCTCATAAAATACATATTTAAAAAAAGCTGAGTCCCTAAGCCAACTATTTATGGATTTTTTTCCCTTAATTCCAATTTGTTTGCTTGGTAACTGGTGTGTGTGTGTGTGTGTGTGTGTGTGGGGGGGGGGCTTTGGAAGTGTTTTTATTGAAAAAAAAATATTATAATCAAATCATCTGTGGAGTGTAATTTAACTTTACGCCACTAGATGGCGCAAGAAACCCTTCCTAGTTGAAGTTTTTTTTTTTTTTTTTTTTTTTTTCTATTGAGGTTTATTCTTATGAATGGACATGGCCCATGATCAGGGTCATGTCCATGCATTGCAGGCACTGCGATTGGTTCGGGGTAGCCTTGCTTCCCTTCGTCAAACGTCAACATGGAAATACAGTTTCTCCCGCGCATGCGCAGATGACCCAGACTGGACGTAACTGAGCTGTTACAGGGGCTGATTGTGGCTGAACGGCGTGGGACGAGTTTATGGGGCTGGAGGAAGCCCCGGGTAGGTATCAAATCTTTGGTAATTTTAAACTATGGTTCACTATTAAAATGCTATTGTTTGAAAAAGGGGAAATATGTTGTCCATCTATGTTGTAGGCAATTTTATGAATATGGTGATAAGGTGTGCCGTGTGTCAATGATGCAGCTTTTCAGAAACATCGTAGGAATGAGTCAATTGCACACATATTTAGAAAATTCTATAGTGGATTACTGTATATAGTCTGGCTGACCCAGTGGTGAAGGTGAATGAGGAGGAGAGACAGAGAAGGATGAGGGAGTACATTGAAGCCTCAGCATGCCTAAATTATTAGTGGAGATATGTGAAGAACTAGAGACATCGATCACTTTGGAGGAAATCAGACAAGCTATAGCACAGACCCCTTTAGGGAAATCCCCTAGACAAGTCTGTTTTAGTTTAGAGTATTATAGACAGTTCGGGACATAACTTTGAAAAAGACATGTTGGAATCTCATATTTCAGTGATTCATAAGAAGGGGATAGATCCCGTGGTCTGCAAAAGTAGACAAATATCGCTGCTTAACGTAGATGTGAAGCTATTCTTTGTAGGCATTGGCTAAAAGGTTTTCAAGGTACAGTCAGGTCCATAAATATTGGGACATGGACACATTTCTAGTATTTGGCTCTATGCACAACCGCAATGGATTTGAAAATTAAACGAGCACGATGTGCTTTAACTGCAAACTGTCAGCTTTTAATTTGAGGGTAGTTACATGCAAATCAGGTGAACGGTGTAGGAATTAAAACAGTTTGCATATGTGTCTCCCACTTGTTAAAGGACTTACGAGGCCTGGTTTGTAAAAAATAAAAAAATGTTAGATACCTGTGTCTGTTGGTAAGGCACGGAGGACGCCGTCCGCGCCCTCCGTGCCGTTCCGCCGGGTCCCCGCTGCTGAATAACCTCCCGAACGTCCCCCGACCACACGGCCCGGGTCTGGCACTCCAGCCTTCACAAAGATGGCCACCGGAGCTGGCCGCGGCTGCGCAGTCCGCATAGCCGCGAGTTCGGCTGCGCAGCTCTTAGGCCAACCCCCCCAATCCACGCTACAGTTACGTGGATCGGGGGGTTGGCCTTAGAACTGCGCAGCCGCACTCGCGGCTATGCGGACTGCGCAGCCGCGGCCAGCTCGGCAGCCATTTTTGTGAAGGCTTGGGTGCCCGACCCGGGCCGTGCGGTCGGGGGACGTTCGGGGGGATATTCAGCAGCGGGGACCCGGCGGAACAGCACGGAGGGCGCGGACGGCGTCCTCCGTGCCTTACCAACAGACACAGGTATCAAACGGTTTTTTATTTTTTACAAACCAGGCCTCGTAAGTCCTTTAAGGGAGCAAAAGTAATAGGACAAAATAATAATCATAAATCAAACTTTCACTTTTTAATACTTTGCAGTCAATTACAGCCTGAAGACTGGAACGCATAGACATCACCAGACGCTGGTCTTCATCCCTGGTGATTAGTGATGGGCGAACATTTCCCGAACACTTACTGTTCGGGTTCGGGTGACGTCATTGAGCGCGGCTGCCCCCTCCCGCCACCAGGGGGTGCCGGTCCTCCCGAGAGCCGGCCGGCCCCTCCACAAGCCCCCCCGCGCCCGCTGTATCATGGCGCGGGGGGGCTTGTGGACGGGCCGGCCGGCTCTCGGGAGGACCGGCACCCCCTGGTGGCGGGAGGGGGCAGCCGCGCTCAATGACGTCACCCGAACAGTAAGTGTTCGGGAAATGTTCGCCCATCACTACTGGTGATGCTCTGCAAGGCCTCTACTGCAACTGTTTTCAGTTCCTGCTTGTCCTTGGGGCGTTTTCTCGTCAGTTTTGTCTTCAGCAAGTGAAATGCTTGCTCAATCGGATTCAGGTCATGTGATTGACTTGGCCATTGCATAACATTCCACTTCTTTCAAAAACTCTTTAGTTGCTTTTACTTTGCTTTGGATCTTTGTCCATCTGCACTGTGAAGCACCTTACAGTGAGTTCTGAAGCATTTGTTTGAGTATCAGCAGATAATATTGCCCAAAACACTTCTGAATTCATCCTGCTGCTTTTGTCTGCAGTCACATCATCAATAAATACAAAAGAACCAGTTCCATTGGCAGCCATACATTTCCACGCCATGACACTACCACCACCAAACTTCACTGATGACGTGGTATGCTTAGGATCATGAGCAGTTTCTAACAGGGCTGTGGAGTCGGAGTCGTGGAGTCGGGCAATTTTGGGTGCCTGGAGTCGGAGTCGGGAAAAAATGCACCGACTCCGACTCCTAATGAATTTGTAACTGTAATTAAAATAGAAAATATGATAAAATGTTCTATTTCTCAGATAAGTCATTAAAAATAATGTATATATACAGTATATATACAGTAATAGCTGTGCTTAGTCCACAAAAATGAAATAAACCAATCAAAATTAGTTACTTGTGCTGCTTCAATAAAGCAGTCCCCGTATTTTTAAGGTCAGATATACAGATCTGATTGTGACTGTATATATGATGTGTACACAGGAATCTCTTATGTATACTAAATAACATCTATGCTGTAAGAATAAAGCCTGATGTGTAGCTGTGTCACTAATAGAGATGGTCAATGAGATGGAAATAATTCTGCATTGATGCCGATTTATGCAAATGTATGCACTCCCTTTGCTGATGAAATCAAATAATTTGATATGTTGTTAAAATTTGGTTTGGTGACTACAAATTAAAGGGTACCTGAGACGGATGAAAAGTAAAGTTTTATACATACCTGGGGCTTCCTCCAGCCCCCTTCAGGCTAATCAGTCCCTCGCTGTCCTCCACCACCTGGATCTTCTGCTATAAGTCCTGGTAATTCAGCCAGTCAGCGCTGTCCGGCCGCATGCCGCTCCCACAGCCAGGAACATTCTGCACCTGCGCAATAGTGCTGCACAGGTGTAGTATGCTCCTGGCAGCGGAGTGTGTGCATGCGCACTACGCCCGACTGGCTCAAGTACCTGGACTCATAGCAGAAGATCCAGGTGGTGGAGGAGGACAACGAGGGACTGATCCTGAAGGCGGCTGGAGGAAACCCCAGGTCTGTATAAAACTTTAATGTCATCTGTCTCAGGTTTACTTTGTTACACAGTAGTACTATACTCTACATATGAACTCCCCACAGAGCTGCAGGGAATCCACTGAGAATGCTGTGCACATTGAACACAGAGGTGTTGTCTGTCACCCATAAACCTTGTTCAGATTGTGCATGAAGAATGTGTAATAGAGGAAGAATCTCCTCATTCCCCTGCAGAGTACCTGCACATCATTCTTACATGTACCCACACTTACACTGCCTAGGGCCTGATAGATGTTCTTTGTTCTGGTTTGTACCTTTTACAAGTACTCTTACCAAGGACTAGTTTTAGTCTAAAGGGAATAAATATAGTAGTCTACATATCCTTCTCACTTCAGTTGTCTTGTAAAATTCCTAAGCGTTGGCAGTTAAGAGACGAATTTCATGTTACATACTTTTAATCAACAAAATTGTAATATGCAAATTAGAGGAGTCGGAGTCGGTGGAATCCTAAACTGAGGAGTCGGAGTCGGTGGATTTTTGGACCGACTCCACAGCCCTGGTTTCTAACCTTCTCCATACTATTCTCTTCCCGTCACTTTGGTACAAGTTGATCTGGGTCTCATCTGTCCATAGGATGTTGTTCCGGGACTGTGAAGGCTTTTTTAAATGTCGCTAGGCAAACTCTAATCTGGCCTTCCTGTTTTTGAGACTAACCAATGGTTTACATCTTGTGGTGAACCCTCTATATTCACTCTGGTGAAGTCTTCTCTTGATAACTTTGACACACATACACCTACCTCCTGGAGAGTGTTCTTGATCTGGCCAACTGTTGTGAAGGGTATTTTCTTCACCAGGGAAATAACTTTTTTGATCATTCACCACAGTTGTTTTCCTTTGTCTTAAGAGTAGTTTGGTGTTGCTGAGCTCATTGCTGCATTCCTTCTTTTTAAGAATGTTCCAAACAGATGTTTTTGCTTTCTCTCTGATGGGTTTGGTTTTTTTTGTTTTTTTTCAGCCTAATGATGGCTTTCTTCACTGATGGTGACAGCTCTTTGGATCTCATCTTGAGAGTTGACAGCAACAGATTCCAAATGCAAATAGCACACTTGAACTCTGGACTTTTTATTTGCTCCATTGTAATTGTGATAATAATTACAATGGAATAACACACTCACTCCTGACCATGGAACAGCTGAGAAGCCAGTTGTCCCATTACTTTTGCTCCCTTAAAGAGACACTGAAGCGAATACATTTTGCCCTTTTTACCTTATTTTTCGCTTCAGTAGTCTCAGCACAAGTAAACAGCCGCATCCCGCCGCAAAACGAGGGCTGCAGAGCCCCCAAATCCAGATCTGTGGAGTCGGTACAAAAATATTCCGACTCCTCGGTTTATGAAACCACAACTCCGACTCCGGGTACCCAAAATTGCTCCGACTCCTCGACTCCGACTCCTTAGTCTAATACTTAACAGGGCTCTGGATTTTTTAAAAAAATTATACACTGTTTTTTTTATGAAGCTGAAATGGAAAAATTTAAAATAGTATTAAAAAGAGTTGGGGCATGGGGCATGTTTTTATTGTAGCGTATACTAGACTATAAATCTGCTTTAAGATTAATATCTTTATAATTATGTAATTTTATTCAGTCGTGCATCAGATTTTGTTTCTGCAGTAATACTGCAGCCTGGGTTGCTGTCTAATTTTAAGTTAATTCCAAATATTCTTTTTGGAAACATGAGACAAAAAAGCTACTTTTTGAAATGTCACCTGAAAATAAGACTTGGGAGTCTTTAGAAATATGATAATCATCTTTGAATTTGGATTTCCTCATTACTTTGTAATTAACTGTGTGCTACATGCACCCTGGCCTTTACATGCTAATTTGTCATTAACTAAGACAGAGCATCAATAATGTATTGGATTCTGCTTATTCCTGCAGTAGAAACTTCTTGTTGTTGACCTTTTGCCAAATTGTTTTGCTGACATTGCAGTGTTCATATGCTGGTGCTAACTAGAGTTGGGCCGAACGGTTCGCCTGCGAACGGTTCCATGCGAACTTCAGTGGTTCGCGTTCGCGTCCCGCAGGCGAACGTTTGCGGAAGTTCGGTTCGCCCCATAATTCACCATGGAGGGTCAACTTTGACCCTCTACATCACAGTCAGCAGGCCCAGTGTAGCCAATGAGGCTACACTAGCCCCTGGAGCCCCACCCCCCTTATATAAGGCAGGCAGCGTCGGCCATTTCGGTCACTCGTGTGCCTGCCTGCATTAGTGAGAGTAGGGCGAACTGCTGCACTGTCTCTCATAGGGAAAGATTAGTTAGGCTTAGCTTGTTCCTGGCTGCATACCTGTTCTGTGAACCCACCACTGCATACCTGTACTGTGTCTGTGAACCCACCACTGCATACCTGTTCAGTGAACCCACCACTGCATACCTGTTCAGTGAACCTGCCACTGAATACCTGTACTGTGAACCCACCACTGCATACCTGTTCTGTGAACCCACCACTGCATACCTGTTCAGTGAACCCACCACTGCATACCTGTTCTGTGAATCCACCACTGCATACCTGTTCTGTGAACTGCATACCTGTTCAGTGAACCCACCACTGCATACCTGTTCTGTGAACCCACCACTGCATACCTGTTCAGTGAACCCACCACTGCATACCTGTTCAGTGAACCCACCACTGCATACCTGTTCTGTGAACCCGCCACTGCATACCTGTTCTGTTCAGTGAACCCGCCACTGCATACCTGTTCTGTTCAGTGAACAGTTTGGTGTGTCAGTGTGAAGCAGTACCTTAATTACACTACCTGATTGATGTATACACATGCAAGATGTTTTAAAGCACTTTAGGCCTGTCATTTAGCATTCAATGTGATTTCTGCCCTCTGCTTTGCGTCAAATCCAGATTTTTCCCGGGGACTTTTGGCGTGTATCCCACTCCGCCATGCCCCCCTCCAGGTGTTAGACCCCTTGAAACATCTTTTCCATCACTTTTGTGGCCAGCATAATTTTTTTTTTTTTCAAAGTTCGCATCCCCATTGAAGTCTATTGCGGTTCGCGAACTTTAATGCGAACCGAACCTTCCGCGAAAGTTCGCGAACCCGGTTCGCGAACCTAAAATCGGAGGTTCGGCCCAACTCTAGTGCTAACTGCCCTCTGTATCAAGGCTTTTGGTAATTTCTTGAAAGCTATATTTCATCCCTGCACACAACCTCTCTGAGGGCTAGTTTCATGAAAATTGTAAAGTATAAAATACTTTTGTATGCATACATGCACTGTAAATTCCTTCACTTTTTTCCTGCGTAGTTGTCAAAGTAGGTAGTAAAAATCTGACATCCTTGACAAGATTTAAGGTACGTACAAACGTCTGATATTTCTGAACAACTTGTCATTCAAACCGGTGGTTTGTTACGGTTGATTGTTACACTGATGGCACCAGTTTTGACTGATCCGTTTGGCGGATCTGTGGACTGTCGTTCAAACGACAGTTAGGTCCGTATATGTGTACAAACAACTTGTTGTTTGAAAGGCTGTTAGTTTTGTAAGAATTATACATTGGTTGCTATTGGCAACAACACTACACCTTTGTTCGGCACCATATCACAGGAAGTGTGATAACTTGACTGATCACAGCATGCAGCATAGGAGATAGAACTTCTTAGGCGTCATCACAGTTTCAAAGAGTTTATTCAGTAAACAGATATACAGATGCTCATCCCTACACAGCGAAGCAATTGTTCTGTAGTAAGTCCTCTTGCATTACAGCTCTTGGTTCCATTGCATGGCAACCAGGTTTTCTCTTATGTTCCATCTATACTACGTAGCCCGTAGGCCTATATACAGCATACAGTTAGATAATAGGGCAATACATTACAAATAAAAGTAAATGGTGGAAGTCATCAGCCAGACCTCAGAAGAAGCAGCAGTATTTAGAAGTGCTCTCTGGAGCCCGTCCGCTGCTTTCGTACCCACCACTAAAGGGTTAAATGTGACATCATCTGAGCAGGAACTAATCGCCTGCTATTAGCTGAAAAAAACCTCGTGGTATGACAGGCACGGTCTTTACTGCGCATGCCCGAACTATCCCCTAGTTCTAAGAACTGTCATCATGCTCATTTGTTTAATGTTCTTTTTAGAATATTTTCATAACAATGGCTCATATTTATGTTGTTCGTCGCCAGCTAGTCTGGCCTCTATACTGGATATCTCTGATAGTCTTGGCTGGTTTTGTGTAAGACACAAAACCATGTTCCAGTGTTTTTAGTCCATTGTTCTATCCAGTCCACTGACCATTCAAACGACATGTACATTAACCGTAATTAGTATTTTCGTCTGTGTGTACAAGGAGACTGAATGACTTTTTGTTTGACAAGTTATTCAAATGTCCGGTCTGAACGACAATTGGGTATAAAATCAGACGTGTACACACCTTTAGTCTACCCTATCTCTTCATATGGGATTCTCAGGAATTCCTTTTATTTTCAAAAAAAGGTCCCCTGGACAGCAGTAGAGCAGTCCAACTACCAGATTGGCATGCTTGTAAGGATTGCTTTTGTGAAGAATAAGGTCAATGCTGAGATTACCCTATGAGCTTGAGGAGACTGAATAGTGCAAAACCTCAGTTGTCGGATGTTTTGCTACCTATTGTGAGTGACAGTGACATTGGGGAAAAAGTAATTTACAATGCATTGCCTAAAATATTGTGACCTAATTAAATCATTAATAATTAAATAATAATTGTTAGTCATTGTGCCGACCTAGGCGAGTACGGTGTAACTGCTAACAAAGCTGACGCCAGAAGCTTCATGTAGTGTTTGGGAAATGTAAAACGGTGATTGATTAAATGATTGTAAACGTTGGACACTCCCATTCTTCTCAATTATTACCCAGTGGATACCTATTGTTAAATGCCGAAGAAAATCGCTAGCACACTTCCGTCTGAACCAGCCCAAGTGTAGAGGGTCAGTATTCCAGCCAACAAAAGCATTCTTAGAGGAACATCAAGATGGAGGCCTCATAGCTTTGTAATGTGTGGCATATTTTAAACCACATATAGTCAAAAAAAGGAAAAATACAAAAGTTGCAGTTGCTCAGTGTGAGCAATCTTAGCCCTTATGCTGGGGATACACGGTACGTTTCTGTACCATGTATCGACCAGCTGATCCGGCCAGCTGATAATATCCAGCTGGCCCGATCATGCCGCTCGACCCCCGCCCGCTCGATTCCCGCCGGCGGAGAATGGCAGGGAATCAAGCGGTGATAAGGAAGCGCCGGCGGGGACGAGCGCAATCGATCCGCGCGCATGTGCGGAGGAGCGGGGATGCGCCGGCGGTCCCTTCCATGCCTGAAAATTAACTCTTTCAGGCAGCAAAATTAAAAATAACAGCCTGCCCTGATAATGTATTGCGCTGTATATACACATGTTTATCTCATCATGTCACATGTCGCCTTGGGTACACTTTTTAAGATCCAGTCTTAATCAGCATCACAGACAGTGGGGAGCTCAGACACTATTAGTCCAGAGTCTGTCTCCAGCATGGGTGTACTGATTGATGTGTAATTTAACTTCAGTAATCAAAATTTAGCATGTGTAAAACCTTTTTCACTGCATTTCTGTAGTGTGCACTAGTTTATTAAAAATTGCATTGAATAATGGCAACAGTTTGACATGTCTCTACTGCTGCAGTTACTCAGGTTCTATAGTATTTAGGCCTGTGTTACACACACACACAACCTACGTATAAATGTCAAAACTGTCAGGTCTCCTTTTCCATCCAGGTAAATGCCAGTATCTGGTTTATAATAATGCAATTAGGCATATTGCAAATGTCATGTTGCATCTCTCAAAAGTGGGAAATACTATCAAAGTCTATGTGGGCACAGAGGAGTTTGTAATGGGTAATGACTGCAACCTCCTTTGCTACTGCTTACAACTGTTTCAGTCATTGAGCAAGGAGGATATTTCCCTGCTCTCTCATTTGTCAGTCAGGTCACAAGACATTTTCAGTGCTGTTTGACCCAATGAGGAGCCAACATCTGGAAGAAAGTACTTCTGTGTGTCTAACACCGTTTGTAGACCATTATAATTATGAGTTTATCTGCATGTTTGGAAAACACATATACACCCTTAAGACCTGACCGCATACACGGCAGTCCAGAGTGCACCACTTCTGTCTGCTGTACAGATTGGAGCAGCACCCTTAAATGCAAATAGATGGGCTTGCCTATCTCCACCACCTGAGAATGCACCTGGACACAAATGGCAGTGCACTACATGTGGCTTGAATGATTTTTTTTGATTCAGTGAAATTCAGCGCTTTATTAGCACTGTACCACGATCGCTTCTGAATGTAAATGTTTTTTTGCTGCAGGTTTGTGCAGTTCCACAAGTCCTATTTCATGAATGTTTACGCAAAGCTCTGTGTTCTGAAATGATGCACGTGAGGGATACATTTTTTTGAAATCTAATTGCAGGCACTTAGTTGATATTTTAAGTTGTTGAACCGTTTAGAATCCAGTTTTGTGCGCAAGCTAGACGTTCTACTCTGGTCTTATGCTGCTGCTCCCCTGCACGCCTGCGCAGTAGTATGGAGCCGTTCACATAGGTGCAGGAGGAGCACGGCCCTGATGTACCTACTGACAAGCCCTTGTCAGTAATCTGCCGGGGGCCTGCGCTTACCAACAGGGGCCTGGAGGATGGCATTGGAAGCCTCTATAGGCGGAGCAGTGCTTTTCAGCGCTGCTAGATTTGGGCGCAGCCGGCGCCTCCATAGACTTCAATAGGAATCATTCCTATTGAAGTGCTCAGTGAGTAACGTCGGCTCCGTCAGAAGACAGAGCCGAAGTTGCTTAAAAACATAATAATTCGGCCTCCAGCAATCGCTGGAAGCCGAATTATTTCATTTCCCTACTATCCATGTCGGCCTGGAGGGGGAATAGTAATTAAATCGGCCCGGACTTGTGCAGAAGCAGGATCAGCTATATAACGCTGTATCCTGCGCCCAAGTCTACCGGCGCCGATTTCAAATGTACGCTCTATAGGAGGGATGTCCAAACTTCTTAGGCCAAGTGCCATATTGTCGTTCTGGAGATTGCTCAAGGGTTGACCTAGTGAAATGAAACACCATTTGTGCCACTTGCCCCTCGGCATCCTAGGTCTACTACATTTTTTCAAACAACCTTTTATAAACTATATACCCTGTGCAGTTAGCATGTCTCCTTCAGTATGCAGGAATACTGCTGGTGGCATAGTGGTGGCTGCTAATCATTGGCTTGCTTGCTGCTGGCATAGTGGCGGCCGCAAATAAGTGGCTGTTACTGCTGGTGGCATAGTGGCGGCAGCTGGAAAGTGGCTTTTACTGCTGATCGCATAGTAGCGACTGCTGGCGAGTGGCCATTACTGCTGGTGCCATAATGGTGGCTGCTGGGGAAGTGTCTGTTGCTGCTGCTGGCATAGTGGTGGCTGCTGTTAATTGGTGCTGCTGCTGGCTCAGTGGTGGTTTCTAATCAGTGGCTTCTGGTGGCTGGCTGCTACTAGCACAGTGGTGGCTGCTGCTGGCACAATAGTGGCACAGTGGTGGCTGCTACTGGCATAGTAGTGGGTGCTGCAGGCACAGTGTGGACTGCTGCTGACACAGTAGTGGCACTGGGAGGATTTCCCCCTCCCTCACTCTTCATTCAACCATGTCGCTGACTCTGTTCCTCCTTTTCCTCGGCTCCTCCTCCTCGATCTGGACTTCTGTAGCAAAGTCCCATAGTAATTACTATAGGAAAATTGTCACCGGAGAAAAATGTCTGTAAATTTACAGGTGCTGGAGGCCTTTTTAATTTTTTTTTTTTTGGTCCTATAGCAATCACTATGGGACTACCTACAGGCCGAGAGGGTGGCGACAAACCTTGCCCACTGCGTGCGGCGCCGAAGCAATGGCCTACAGGCTGCATGCATTGTATAACAGAGGAGAGCTTCGGGGGCTACCAGAAAAAACTTGGCAGGCTGTGCCTGCAGGGCTTTGGAGTCAGAGCAATTTTGGGTACCTGGAGTCGGAGTTGGTGGTTACAATAAACTTGAGAGGAGTCGGATGATTTTTGAACCAAATCCATAGCCTTTGTAAAAATTACACTAGGGAGTAGGAGTTGAGGAGTCGGAGCAATTTTGGTTACCTGGAGTTGGAGTCTGTTTCATAAACTGAGGGGTTGCATGATTTTTGTACAGACTCCACAGCCCTGTGTATCTAGCCCACGGGCTGTACTGTAGACGGATCCAGAGGCTTCCCTCTTAGGTAAGTATAAATGTACTTTTTGATATCTTCGGTACACTTTTTAAGTGCACACTGTGATAGGAATACAGAACACTGCTTGCCACATCCACACATTGGGCTTGATTCACTAAACCGTGAAAACTCGTATCACGGCCGTTTTTGTGCGCATTTTTACGTTTGCGCGCGATCGCGAATTTGTGCACACAATCTCAAATTTTTTTTTGCAAAAACGGTGAAATCAAGTGAATCAAGCCATTGAGTGCTGTCCGAAAACTGCCAAAACTGGAAGAATGTCATGTCAACTCAGCCTGAAGCTCTGGAGAACCTCCCTGATCTTTGTTAGTGAGTCCCTTTTTATGTTTTTCTTTGTTGCTATTTATTTCAGATTTTGCAAGCAATGATTACACATTGCATCTGGATATTTCCAACTATAGTCCTTAGTGCTGACTCTCACAGATTTTTCATGGTTGGTGAAGGTAAATGGTAGAGCGAGGCCAATAGACAATATTCATAATTGATTGTGCACAGATCTCTAGATCATGTGACAAAGTGTGGAGATGCTAATGAGATTATGTGTAATGCATGGAACTTTCCGCATTACAGATTTATTTTTGCACAATACACATTAAACACCAGCCTGAATTAGGGCTTTGTCTTTTGGGTCTGCCACAGTCCTCAAAGAAGAAAAACCAGCTACAGAGATCATTGCAGAGCCTTGATATCTTTTGTTTTATGTCATCTATGTAGGTAATGTCTGTGCGGTTTGTTTTGTTAGGAGCTTTGTTTATATATGTTATGGTGTGTGAACACCTGACTGACAAGTTGTCAACATTTCAGTTCTGTGACTAGAATTGTGAGCTGCCCCGAACTACAAATAATTTGGCTAGTTTTCGGTCTGTTTGTCATGCCCATTCTGTCTTTTATGTTTGTAAAGCTATTTTCCAAGATGACTGATATGTTAATATGCTTTTTTTTCAGTAGTGCGTTTTAAATGGAAATATATGTGAACGGATTGACTATAGCCACAGTTGATGGTTTGTCACAGGCTGAGGATGAGTGCTTGCCTATTGAGGCATGCATAATGAAAGAAGATCAAAGTACAGTGTCACTATTGGAGCTCTAAATCCTTTCACTGTACCGCCTGACAAATCCATTCTTTGATCCCACCTCCGACCGAAGTAGCTGCGCTTCTGTGATTCTTGTCTTACCTTCGCTAATGAGTCATTCACAAATAACGATTATTGACTGGCCAGTCTGTTTTTCTTCCTGGCTGTGCTGCGTCACTCAGAACGGTTTCAGATTAAATTTCCTGCTACCTGCATGTCACTAACAACTGTTCCATTGCACTCATACTGCTTATTTTCTTTTATAGCACCGTGAAGATGTTTTCTAGCCTATGGCAACATTTTTAAACTGATGCGTAACATAAGACAGTACCCTATATTTAAGATGGTATTTACAGAGCACCCCTTATTGTGATTAGCCTCATCTCAATAACCCCTTCACACATGTAAGAGTACTTAATATTTGTGTGAAAGTGCGTTTCAAACATTTGTTTATACTTTTATTAACCACTTCACCTCCAAGTGTTTTTCCCCTTAAAGACCAGAGCAATTTTCACCTGTCAGCATTCTTTCCACTGATTCGCCTATAACTTTATTACTACTTATCACAACAAAACAGTCTATATCTTGTTTTTCACCACCAATTAGGCTTTCTTTGGGGGGCTACTTTTTGCTAACTGCATTTTAACATGGAAAAGTAAGAACAAATTGAAAATTTTCTCAGTTTTCAGCCAACATTGTTTTAAAATACTACATGCTACCGTAATTAAAGGGAAACTGAAGTGAGAAGACAATGGAGGCTGCCATGTTTATTTCCTTTTAAAAAATACCAGTTGCCTGGCAGCCCAGCTGATCTGTTTGGCAACAGAAGTGTTTGAATAACACCAGAAACAAGCATGCAGCTAATCTGTCAGATTTGACAATAATGTCAGAAACACCTGATCTGCTGCATGCTTGTTCAGGGTCTATGGCTGAAAGTATTAGAGGTAGAGGGTCAGCAGGGCTGCCAGGCAACTGGTATTGATTAAGAGGAAATAAACATGGCAGCCTCCATATCTCTTCAGTTGTCCTTTAATCCCCACACATTTTATTTGCCTATTTTTCCCAGTTATTGCAAAGTTTACAATATTTCCCTAGTAAATGAATAGCGACAATATTTTATTTGAAAATAAAGGTGCATTTTTTCCCAGGCTGTGGAGTCTGAGTCGAGAAGTCTGAGCAATTTTTGGGTACCTGGAGTCGGGAAAAAAATGCACAGACTCCAACTCCTAATGAATTTAAGCTGTAGTTAAAATAGAAAATAGAAAATGTTCTATTTCTCAGATAATAGTAATCATAAATTATATATACAGTAATAGCTGTGCTTAGTCCACAAAAATGAAACAAACCAATCAAAATTAGTTACTTGTGCTGCTTCAGTAAAGCAGTCCCCGTATATTTGAAGTCAGATTTACATATCTGATTGTGACTGTATATATGATGTGTACACAGCAGTCTATTATATATACTAAATAACATCTATGCTGTAAGAATAAAGCCTGATGTGTAGCCATGTCTCTAATAGAGATGGTCAATGAAATGCAAATAATTCTGCACTGATGCTGGTTTATGCAAATTTATGCACTCCTTTTGCTCATGAAATCAAATAATTTGATATGTTGTTAAAATTTGGTTTGGTGACTAAAGGGTACCTGAGACAGATGAAAAGAAAAATGTTATATCTGTGGGGAGTGCATATGTAGAGTATAGTACTACTGTGTAAAGTAAACCTGAGACAGATGAAAGGTTTATACATACCTGGGGCTGTCTCCAGCCCCCTTCAGGCTAATCAGCCCCTCGCTGTCCACTTCCACCACCTGGATCTTCTGCTATGAGTCCCGGTAATTCAGCCAGTCTGTGCAGTCTGGCCGTGTGCCGCTTCCACAGCCAGAAGCATTCTGCATCTGCGCAATAGTGCTGTGCAGGTGTAGTACGTTCCTGGCGGCGGAGTGTGGCATGTGCACTACGCCAGACTGGCTCAAGTACCTAGACCCATAGCAGAAGATCCAGGTGGCAGAGGAGGACAGCGAGGGACTGATTAGCCTGAAGGGGGCTGGAGGAAACCCCAGGTATGTATAACACTTTCATCTGTCTCAGGTTTACTTTACACAGTAGTACTATACTCTACATATGCACTCCCCACAGAACTGCAGGGAATCCACTGAGAATGTTGTGCACATTTAACACAGAGGGGTTGTCTTTCAACAGAAACTGCTCTCGCCAAAGTGGTCAATGACCTTGCCTTAGCTAAAGCTGAAGGTAAATACTCCATTCTCCTCCTCCTTGACCTTTCAGCAGCTTTTGACACAGTAGATCGTCCCCTACTCCTCTAGTCCCTCCAGTCCATGGGCATTCACGATCACGCTCTGACCTGGCTTTCATGCTACCTCTCCAACCGCTCCTTCACGGCCGCCTTCAATGAGTCCTTGTCCACCCCCAACCACCTCTCGGTGGGAGTCCCCCAAGGCTCGGTCCTTGGCCCCCTACTGTTCACCCTATACACATCCTCCATTGGCAAGGTTATCTCCTCCATGGGTTTTAACTATCATCTGTATGCAGATGACACCCAGATCTACCTCCACACCTCTGACATATCCCCCACTTCCGTGGACAAGGTCTCCTCCTGCCTATCAGCCATCTCCTCCTGGATTTCCGCTAGGTTACTGAAACTAAATCTAGACAAAACGGAATTCATGATCTTCCCACCCCGGCTATCCATGAACCTCCCAGATGTGCATGCCATTGTTAACCACCATTCGCCCTACCTCTCAAGCCCGCTGTCTGGGTGTCACCCTGGACTCCGCACTCTCCTTCACTCCCTACTTCCAAAACCTCACAGTCC